>NW_015386707.1:957363-1010865 GCF_001527695.2 Protobothrops mucrosquamatus
TAGGGATAATTTTTAATGATTTTAATAATGTCACAGCTACAAATATTTGGTTTTAATTGGCTTTTATAGGGGAAATGTTGTGTTGTGTTGTTAGTGTTGTGTTATTTTAATATGCTGTGAGCCGCCCTGAGTCCCGTGGGGAGAAGGGCGGCATATAAATTATGAAAAATAAATAAATAAAATAAATAAATAAATAAATAAATAAATATCTGTAGTTATGGAGATAGTTCCTTTAGTCGGGCAAGATTCTGTCTATGGGTGAACAATAATAAACTATTCAGAGAAACTCCTCATGTCGTCAGTAATTTCCTTATTATTGTTCACCCATAGACAGAATCTTGCCAGACTAAAGCAACTATCTGCATAACTATAGAAATACTCAGAACTGCTAGGATCACAGGCCTGACAAATTGCTCGCTCTATATTAACCCTATCAATTAGGATTCTGCATGATTAGGAAGAAGTGTTTTAGTCTTCATATGAACATATCCCTTTTCTGTTAATAATTAAAGCAGCTCTGTTATATTTCAGGTTGCTTTGCAGGTCTGAAAAAAAGATGCAGCTGCATTAATAGATCAGCTCCTTACAGTTATTCTTAACCTATTCTTCTTTACTTTCTCCTCTTCTCTCCTTGAAAGTGAGATTAGCTCCATCTCTCTCAACATACCACAAGTTCCTCAAAACTAGACTATGTAATCATAGCAGGGAGATTTTGTGATGACTCCCTTATGTGACTAATATCATACTTTCTTGTTTTGTATGCCTTTTTACAGTTTTATTTAATTTACTAAACAGCCCACACCCTTACCTAAATAGAGAAACAGAATCACCATATATGGATAAATAAGAAGTGGGAGCTGGAGTGAATACTAAAATCCTACCAGCTTTCCCAATTGAATTTCCTTTAGGAAGAAGCATTGAAAATCTCTTTCTATCCTTCCCTTCTCAGCAGCAGACAACTTAAGTGGCTGCTGCTGGGTCAGGGAGGGAGCAAGGGATTGCAAGACTGGCTAGGAAACTGTCACAGAACATTGAAAGTAAAAATCACATGTTTACGGTAGCAATCTAGCAGCAGCCAATAGCATTGAAACAGCCACAACTTTCCCAAATTTCATTCCATTGGGAGTCATGGGTCCCAGAGTTTGGACACATTTTAAGTTAGCTCATTTGAGGTATCTTGTTCAAAATCTGTTGCCTTACGATACATTGTTTTGCCCAGATAAAGGTCATGACAAGGATTTTAGTAGTATTTAGATTTTTTTAATTAAGTGCTGCACATTGCCCATGTTCATGTGAGATAGGCAGCTATATAGTTATGATAAATATATATAAATATAAATAAAACATGGACCTGCAGCAGTATTGTGTAATCTTTAGGTTCCTTCTCCATCTCCCTTCATAGACCTTATTGAATCATAATTCATATTTTCAGATCAGATCTGCAAATGGGAATTAAGTACCAAAGACTTTTTATGTAGAATTTGTCACCTTCTCCCTTATATAAAGCATAATAGGCTTTATAGACTTTGTGACTGTTGCTAGTTGAAGTCAGCCTAAAGGAGAAAACTCTTTAAACTAATGACACTGTTATATCTAACTACTGTGAACAAAATGTGGAGCCCCTATCATGCCTGCATCACCACACAGATTAACTTCAATGGGGTGCTTTGTCTGTTTGGATCCCCTGGGTCTTGATGTATTCCATAATTGTCTGGGGTTGTATTTCCCCATTCAACAATTATCCACAATCTGGGAATTTTCTAACTCTCAATTTATGCTTGTAAAACAGGCAGAAGCTGGGTTCAAGTGGACTTTTGCACAGGTACATCAGCTGTGCCCTTTCTTGGATGGGGGGGGGGGCTTCAGACAGTCAATCATGCCCTAGTTACCTCACAACTGGATTATTGTGATGGACTTTACATAGGACTGCTTTTGAAGACCATCCAGAAGCTACAGCTGATCTAGAATTAGGCAAGATGAGAATAATGGATGCTCTGCATTATATGTGTGCGTGATCCCACTGCTTTGCAAGCTACTGTTTGTCAGCTGGCTCCTGAGTGCAATTCAAGTTGAACTCAAAGTTATCAAAAACTTTCATAGCATAGGGCCTGGCTTATCTTAGGTACCACATATTTCTACTTGTTTGTGCGCATCTAGTTGGTCTAGTTCTGATCCTTAGGACAATTAAGAAATTGTTGAAGACCTAGTTGTTCTCCCAGACAGGGTGATTGTGGCAATCTTTTTGATCTGGGTTTCATTTTCTTTTCTTTTGCTTTGGTTTGTGTTTGTGTGTCTCTGTGTTGTTGTTTTAATTAGTTTTTGCACTTTGGTCTTTTACATTTTTATTTTAATAAGTTGGTTTCTACTTATAAGGCCGATTGTTAGCAGAGCCAGAACATGCAAAAATAAAGTCTGGAAAGCAGAAGCTCAGAATGAACAAAGACTTGCAACAGAAATCAAGGATAATAATAAAAAAAGTTTCTTTCAACATATTAATAACAAGAAAAAAGTCAAGGAAACTGTAAGTCCACTAAAGAGAGAAGATGGCAAGGAAATAACAGGCAACAGTGAGAAAGCAGAGATGCTTAGCTCATACTTTGCATCAGTGTTCACACAAAAAGAAACTATAGCCCAACATACCCAAAAACCACTGCAAAAGACAAATTAGAAACAAAAATTAAAATAAGCAAGAGAATGATAAGAGAACACCTAGAAGCAAGCAAAATTATAATTGGTAGCCAATCTTATTTCATTCTTTGATAAACTGACCAAATTAGTAGATCAGAGAAATGCTGTGGACATAGTATACCTAGATTTCAGTAAGGCATTTGACAAAGTAAGCTATAATCTACTGCTTGGTAAGCTAGAAAAAGGTGGGATAGACAACATCACCACCAGATGGATTTGTAGCTGGCTGACAAACCGTACTCAATGAGTAGGTCTCAATGGTACTACATCCACATGGAGAGATGTTAGCGGTGGGGTACCACAAGGTCCTGTCTTAGGCCCATTACTCTTCAATATCTTCATCAATGACTTAAATGAGGGAAGTGAAGGAGAACACATCAAATTTGCAGATGACACTAAAATGGCAGGAGTATCCAACACCCCAGAAGACAAACTCAAGATCCAAAAAGATCTTGACAAACGCGAACAATGGGCCCTATCCAACAAAATGAGTTTCAGTGTGGATGATAGCAAAGTTTTACATATAGGCAGGAAAACTCAAAGGTACAAGTACAGATTAGGCGAGACCTGGCTTAAAAACTGTAACTATGAGACGGACCTTGGAGTCCTAGTGGACTATTACTTGACTATGAGCCAGCAATGTGCAGCAGCAGCCAAAAAAGCTAATACAATCCTGGGTTGTATAAAGAGAGGCATAGAATCAAGATCACACGAAGTATTAGTACCGCTTTATAAAACCCTAGTAATACCACACCTGGAATATTGAAGCCAATTTTAGTCACCATATCACAAAAAAGATGTTGAGAGTTTGGAAAAAATTCAGAGAAGAGCAACTAAGATGACCAAAGGCCTAGAGACTAAAACATACAAAGAACAGCTGCAGGACTTGGGTTTGGCTAGTCTAAAGAAAAGAAGAAATATGGGAGACATGATAGCAGTGTTCCAGTATTTGAGGTGCTGCCACAAAGAAGAGGGGGTCAAATTATTCTCCAAAGCACCAGAGGGCAGGACAAGAAACAATGGTTGGAAACTGATCAAAGAGAGAAGCAATCTGGAATTAAGGAGAATTTCTGACAGTGAGAACAATTAACCAGTGGAACAGCTTGCCTCCAGAAATCGTGGGTGCTCCATCACTGGAGATTTTTAAGAAGAGGTTAGATAGTCACTTGTCAGAGATGGTATAGGTTCTCCTGCTTGAGCAGAGGGCTGGACTAGAAGACCCCCAAGATCCCCTCCAGCTCTATTCTATTCTATTCTATTCTATTCTACAAATTAATTTAGAATTAGTTGGCCTATACATTAAATAAATAAATAGTATACTTCCCATCATGATTTAAGTCACCTTAACCAGGGCTGCTGCAGCTATCAGCAGACATTATAAGAACAGAAAAATATTGTTTTTTCACTGCAATATAATGAATAATCCCTGATATGGATTATTTGTGATTGATTGGTTCTTCCAAGTCTACCTCCAATAATGTCCTAAGTATCTCTTTTTGCACTTTACCTCCAAGAATTGGTCCTGCTCCTGCTCCTGATCTTTGGCCATTGCACTGACTCTAATACCACCATCATTTTTTTCCTGCTCTCTTTGTTATTGTTGGCCCTGCCTATTTCTGCAAGCTTCCTTTTCTGTCTAATGTCTCTATTGATAACATGTAGGCATCCAGTGGTGTCTGACACTGCAAACACTTTGCAAGGGTCAATAAAAGCTACACTACTAGCCCCTGTACTTGGTAAAGCATCCCCAGGTATCCTCAAAACAATCAATCTGCCCCCACCAACAAATCTCAAGAATCTCAAACCCCATACCTACTTCTGTCTGCCATTTTAGTTCTATGTTGAATATAGACATGTTTAAAGGCCTTATAAATGCATTCATTAAAATCCTTATAAATGCATCTCTATCACCCTTGCATCCACAACCTGAGCTCTGACTTTCCAGCCTGTTGAATGTGTACATACTAAGATACCTGCTTGGTTGCCAAACAGGAATAGTCTCAGAATTGCCTTATTCCTAGAGCACAGATGCTCATATGAAGACGCTTCCATACAGCTGATGGCCATTTCATTTTTTTATTTTTATTTTTAGATTCATTGGTTTATTCCTTCATATTATAGATTTCCTTGTGTGCCTGCAGTACAATTGAATATGGTGAAAGTTAAACATTAGGTCTTCAGACTTTAGGATGAATTGAGATGCTGATCACAACATCAAAGCTGACCTTATGTAGACTGAATCAAATTGATCTGACCTCATTGCCTTGGGCTTTTCTCTACTGTCTAAATAATATAAATAGGTTGCCATAGTGCACACTATTCTGTGATATAACCATCATCTGTCTTCCAGACTCCTACAGCTCCTCTTTTGTTTGTGGGATTTATAACAGCTTTTCCTGCTTCTTAAAGTATCACAGTAAATTAACAAGAAAGGCCACCATGTGAAATTTTAAAACAAAGAAAACTGCAAACAAGGAGGAGACAGACAAGAAAGCCAAAACTGTTCTTCATAAAAGTTAAGTACCAAAGTTTCCTTTTGTCACTTGTAATTGTTGTTTCTTTATTTAACCAATTTATATGGCCTCATTATGCTTGCATATTTTTATTTTCTGATACGCTTAAATATAGCATTCCTGGATATATTTTAATGACATTTTATTCTCAAATAAATGTGCATAGAATTATAGAGAGAAAAATTCACAATTTCAAAGATTTTGGGGTGGTTCTTTCATATTATTGTACAGTATTCCTGTATGCACATATTTACTATATTACATGTTTTCTTCATTTCATCTACAAGTACGGGGAAATTTATTATGTTCTACTGAAATGTTCCTAAGATGTAAATATTTTGAAATAAGACATAATCAGATAATACTCTAAGGTTACTTTTGTTTGATTGATGATTGATGATTTCTTTTATTGTATAAAATAATTATGTCATCTTCTTCTTATATATACATAGATAAATAAATAAAAAAACATAAAGGAGTGAATTTCATTTCTTTAATTTTTTTTTTACTTGTTAATGCTCCAAAAAATTAGAAAGACATTTTGTGATGGAATGAGTAATCCATTGCTCAGTCTTTGAAAGTATTTTGTTACTTCAAGGCTGGGGAAATATGTGACCTCTGAAATTGTTCAGTTTATAACTGCATGACTATTCAGTGATTGAAAAATAATTCCCAACCATTTATTGCTGTTGTTTCTCTTAGGAGATGATTGGAAACTGATACATTTCAACCATGTTATGTCTGGCTTGGCCTCTTTTCTCCTGTGTGATATGTGGAATTACAACAGAAGTACAGTTCTACTGACCTTCCAGAATTTAGAATTTACCAGCGTCCCCAGTGCTAAATATTACATTTCAAACATGGAAGAATACTTATAATTAACCTGTAGACAAGGCAATCTGAGCAAACATGGGGTAATGTTTATGGTTTTTGGCATCTTTCTATCACTTGGTGATTTTTATTTTTATTTTTTTGGATTTTCATAGATCAATTCTGATACTTCTAGATCAGAGGTGGAAAACTATGGTCCCTTTATGACTTGTGGACTTCAACTCCCAGAATTCCTAAGCCAGCCATGCACGCTGTGAAAACAATGGAAAAACTAACTTTCAAAATACCTCAGTGAGATTTGAAACATTTTTTATTTAAATTATAATGTGGAAAGGTAGACTTAGAGAGAGTAGAAAGGATGATAGACAAACATGAAGCTTTTTATGAACTGAAATCTTTAGTAACGTGGACTGCTTCATTTTAGCAATTTGTCCTCTTATTCCAAAACCCCACGATGGTTCACAAGCTCAGATCTCCAAATCTTAGATCATATCTCCTGTTATTCCATAGACAATGGCCATAATAGAATTATAGATAGAGTTCTTTAGGTATCCTTTGTAGGTAACATTCAATGGAAAAACAATACTCATAAATCGTTGATCAATTTGTATTGACAGTGGATGACCCTGTGAGTACTGCTTTCTCACTTTTCACACAGTTCCTGGTAGCAACCAATAGCTATCTGGAGGCAGGGAATTCAGTATTTGCACTATAAATTGCTATTACCCAGTGGTGACGGTTGTGCAGCATGTATCAGTAGGGTGAACTACACTGAAACTTTTTGTCCTTGAGAGCTTTCTGGTTGATGTGTCTATGGATGAATGGGTTTATAGGATCTTTTTTATAAAGTATTTCAGCAAAACAGGATTTTCCAGCTTTTAGATATGTGGACCTGGAGAGGTTAATATCCAAAAAAAGATTTTTTTAAGCTGGCTTTATTTACAGTAGTTCACACATAGAAGACAAGAAGCTGAAGGTTGCAGTATAGAAAAGTCCTCTATAGTATATTGTCAGTTAGCAAAAAGCCCAAACTTTGGTCTTTGTGAGGGGTCTTCAAACTTGGCCCTTTTATGGCTTGTGGACTTCAACTCCCAGAATTCCTCAGCCGGGCACATCTGGCTGAGGAATTCTGGGAGTTGAAGTCCACAAGTCATAAAAGGGCCAAGTTTAAAGACCCCTGGTCTTTGTGATAGTGGGAGAGGACCATTATGTAAAAAGCTTTGTAATGCTTGGAATCTGTAGAATTTTTCTTACTTTTGAGCCAAGTAAAGTTTCTCATGTTTTTAACATATTTGGGTTTACATTTCTTTAGGGCTTTGCTGAGCTTTGAAGGGTTGCTTCAGTTCAATAAAAAAAATAATCAGTGAAACACTCTTTCAAAACAGATTCTTGGAATAAAGCATCATTTTCTTCAAAGCAGTGGGTTATAGAGGTTGTACTACTTGAATCAAGATACTTATAAGGGAGCAGTGTTCATGCACTGTGCAGGCACAGAAGTCTTTCCACCAGCCAAAACGGCCAGCTAAATTGAATCAGCCCACTTATTTCAACCCTTTTTTTTTTCTTCCACCAGATCAAGTTGTCAGAAAGAGAAGACAAAAAAAAGTTGGACTTTTGACTCTTGGCAAAATAAGATTTTTCAGCATTTGTCAATATCTCTTTGAACATTTGGTCATTAGATATAAAAAGCCCTCCTCCATATCTTCTGCTTGTCCAGGTGGGTTTGTAATAAACTCCCTTAATGGTGCCATATTTGTTTCTTCTCTTTTATTCTTACCCAAACACTCTCAACAGGATGCCCATACTCTTGTTTTCTGAGTTTCTGTGCAGCACATGGTTTCTTTATATATACAGTGCAGCATTCCCACCCTTTCTGCTAAATCTGTTCCTTCCAACCAAGTTGTAGCCTTCCAAGTTCCTTCAGCGCCCTTAGATGCAGGCCATCTGGGCTTGAATTCATTGAAATTAGCTAAGTTTTCTCTTGCCTTCTGCTGCAATTCCTTCTTTTTTCCCCAGTGGTCAACCATGGTCAACTAGGGCTTCATTTCCTTTCTGAAAAATATGATGTCAAAATAAAGATGAGAATTTTGCCTTTTGACCATTGCCCATATTGTTCATTCACCATATTTTCTTCACAATAGCTTTACAGTCTTTTCAGATTTGTTTTTATCTCTAACACACCCACATGTCTGTATTTCATCATGTTTTTCAGGGCTGGTTTTTTTTCAGGGAAAGGGAGAAAATAATTTTGGAGAACTAATATAGGATAATTTTGGATAGCTATTTTAGCTTCAAGGGAGTTGTGCAAGAGCTCTTGGAGACCCTCCCCATTTTTTATCACTGTTTTTATGAAAATAATGTATTTGCACTGAGAATTACCATTAATTTTAATGGTAGAACTGAAGCATTCACATTAATTTTGAGTCGGTTGTTATTCATGTTTGTTATGGAATGATTTAGATTCAACCCAGGAGAGGTGATTTTGGAATGTTCAAACCCTGAAACAGACATGGCTGTTTTCACCCCCTCTCTCCCTCCTTCTTCCCTTCTTTGGCAATTTATATAACAATGGCCATAACATAAACATGTCATTAAGTGAACACTGGGGACAGGGAAAATGGAGTGAGGCTATAGCTCCTCCAGACAGCAGCATTTTGGTTTTACTTCCAGTAGAAAATTAATGGTCATGAGAAACATACAGGAATACATTGGCCTTGGTTGTATCTTCAAACATTGTGTTAGTCTAAAATTAAAAGCTAAGTTAAACTGAATTGTGGAATGGCATAGCCTCTTTCTTCCACACAGTTTCTGTGATTTAATCTACTCTTTCTTAAACCATTTACCTCGTGTTGGAAGTACATGGCACAACACTTCATTTTATTCAGTACCTTTAGGCAACTTCAAACAGTGAGTTTCGCAATTGTGATTATGGCCATGATTAAATGAAGAAAATATTGATGTGAAAACACTAGAAACAATATCAGTATTATGGATGTTTTGCAGGCATATTAAAAATTACTATCATAGGTAACATAATAGGTCTGTGCACTAATATGCTCATGGACCACATCTTTAATATCTACTCAGTTGTCTAACCCACTATTTATATTAACTATTTTTTCTTAAAAACAAACAAAGAAACAAATAAAAACTAAATGGGAACTGGAAAATTGGAAAGCAAAATCCCAGTCTTTCATAATATTCTTTTGCATTTATTTTTTAACTGGCTGCATCTGCTGGATCAGCCATTTTAAGAGACAAAGTGTACCCTTGACATATTTTTTTTTAAAAGTACCCATAAAATGGTCTCAATATGCCAAAAAAACCCAGAGGCCCTAGTGGTTACCAACTTTTGCTATACAGTTCAATTCAATTAACATTTCCCTGTATGCTTTTATTCATAAGGCTCCTTGAGAGAAGGAAAAAGGCCCTGTATATGTAGACCAAGGGTTTTCAAACTTGGCCCTTTAATGACTTGTGGACTTCAACTCCCAGAATTCCTCAGCCAGTGTGCCTGGCTGAGGAATTCTAGGAGCTGAAGTCCACAAGTCATCCAAGGGCCAAGTATGAAGAACCCTGATGTAGACTTTTACTTTCCCAGTGTGATGGATGTGCATTGACAGTGTTTAGACATGGATACCTAGTTTAATCACATATCTTTCATCTCCTTGTAAATGGAAAGAAAGTAAAGAAAATAAAAGAGAAAAGAAGGAAGGAAGGAAAAGAGAAAGAAAGAAAAGATTGCTGATCTAAGGATCTATGTCTGTTCTGAGTACCTGCAATTATACACCTCCAGGAAAAGAAAGAGCTGCATCACAATTCCCTTGGCAACAGCAGTCATCCTTACAAAACGTGTGCTACCTCATTTCAAGCCACAAGAGTTCTATTCAGCCACATATGAAGGATAAAACAATGGGTTCTTTTCTTTAAAAGAAACTGTAAGGAAATTGTTTCTGAAATGTATAGCCCCTTACAACTCATCAAGGCTAACTCACCACAGGAGAACTTGCTGCAGGACAATTCGGTGCTGTATTAATCATTTCATTCACTCACTTTTATTATTGGTGATCATGTTTTCATCAACATTATTCTAACTCTTGTATTTCTGGTTTGGCTTTATTTTATTATTATTATTGGCTACAGTTCTGTCAAAATTAATTTAACTTTTTAATTTGTTGAACTGTCCCACAGCAAGTTGTCCAGTAGCAAGTTGGCTGTGGTGAGTTGGCCACAGCGAGTTGGCCATGGGAAGTTGTCCCATCCTGGATGGAAAGTGCCTTTCCAATGTTTAGTTTCAATAGCTCTCTCATTGGAATTTGACCAGAATAGTGATCAGCCATACTTCATGAGGAATAACTCTCACATACAGGGTTTCCCAAAGTGCCAGGCGAGCCATCTTTTGATGTAGATTGAAAATTAAGAGATGACCAAGAATCTTTCTGATTAATTAATGTTTTTCTGGGCTAAGTCGCTTGGCTTGTAAACAATTTCTAAATCCCAGAAGTGAAAAATGGAGTTTTCTCAGACTAATGCCTGAATTGTAATTGGTGAAAAGAATGACCAAACCATCCTGTCCCTTATAAAAAAATATCTATAAACTATAACAGAAAAGTCTATATACTACTAAAACTTAAACTGTTTAACTCTTTATAACATGCAATTGGGTGAAACAGTGTATCATATAGCAACAGTGGGCTAACCTCAAACGGGCTAAGTTACAGAATGCATCCAAAATCTTGGGGCCCATGACTGCTGTAGAATTGAAATTTGGCAAAGTTGTGACTGCTTCAGCATTACCATGGCTTCTGACAATATTTCCCAGAAACCCATAGGTTGCATAGTGCAAGGGAAGATGGGAAATGTGTATCCCCACTCTCTTTCCCACCTCCCTTTGGACCCTGTGACCAGTTTTGATATAGATTGAAAATTAAGAGATGACCAAAGTTCTTTCTGGTTAATTAATATTTTTCTGAGCTAAGTAACTTGGTTGGTAAACAATTTCTAAATCTCAGAGGCGAGAAATGGAGCAAGACTCGGTGGTTGAGTGGCCATTGTCTTGTTTTGGAATCAGGTCTGAAATTTGAAAGACCATTAAGATAATGGCCAGTGAGGGAAGAAGAATATAATGGAATGTGGAAATGACCATGTGGAAATACAGGAAGATGCTGCCTAGGAAGCAATCAGACAAGAGAGGCAGGAGCCCCCAATGGCTAAATGGCCAGAGAAAGACATTTAGGAATGTCCCACCCTAATAGATCAAGCAGTTAAAAGGAAGAGGCAGAAGGTTTGTACTTTCAGATTTGCAAGATTCTGTTAATTAAAATCAGTTCCTCTAGTTCTGTTTTCTATCTGGTTTACCTGACAATAAAGAAGTGATTCAGATGCTTGTTGGCAAGACAGAATTGGTTGACTGGTAAGTTCTCTTCCTCCCTGGAGGGAGGGCGCCCTTGGGAACATGTCAGTATGGGCAGTGGGGGGTACAGTTTTCTCATGGTCTGCAGCAACCTTTTATCCCCACTCATACAACAAAGTGGCAGGAGATTTCACAAGTCATCTGAGGGAGATGAGAACGAGGAGAATCCAGCTTCAGAGGGGCTGTCTTGATTGTTTTGAGGGGGAGGAGAAAAAGGGCAAGCCTATATTACATGAGGAAAGAGGAAGGACAAGCGAATGACTGGCTGGTGAGGTATGACAAGCTGATGAGTGCTGGCCATGGGTGAATTTTCTTCCTCCCTGGAGGGAGCAAGCCTTTGGGGAGACACTGGAATGGAAAGTAGAGGTGCAGTTTTCCTTGCAGACCACCATTCCATTTATTCTCCATTCCCTCAGCAAGAAGTTCCGTGGAGAGGAGGAGGAGGAGGAGAAGGGGGAGGAGAGATGAAGAGGAAGCTTCACTGGGGCTCTCCTGAAGGTCATGTGAAGAGGGAAAATGGCAGATGACTATATTATATGTGGAAAGAAGAATGGCCCAACAAGTCACAGTTTGTCTAGTTTTCTCCAATTCCTTGTGATGGAATGATCAAATGCATTAGATAAGCTAATAAATATTTACTTACAGTTGATAATTTATCCACTCACATACACTAAAAACTCTAATGTTTCTATTTAAAACTCTAATGTTTCTATTATTCTCTGTTTCTCTCTTTCCTTATATTCAGGAATCCTGGTTGTGAGCGGATTTTGGTTGTGTGAATCATCATAACTGCATTTATTTGAACTTTGTCCTTCAAACTTTTCTGGGAAGCCAGAGATGAAAGAAGTGGTATTGTCTCTCTTCCACAATTTCAAAGTATCTAAGAGTACAATTTGTCCATTAGCTATCAAAAGCTGAATGGTTTTCTATTTATGTTTAGCAAAATAAGTTCTATGTTGAAATAGGAAGGAAGGAAGGAAGGAAGGAAGGAAGGAAGGAAGGAAGGAAGGAAGGAAGGAAGGAAGGAAGGAAGGAAGGAAAAAACACAAAGAGTCAATCCACAGCAACAATTATATTATTTAGGCAGAATAGATGAGAGTGGAAAAGAGAACAAAGTTACTCTGCTTGGCATATAACAACTGCCTGATAAACATGGATCTGAATGAAGCTTGGAATGTCAGCAGGTCAGAACTAATATAGTGATAAGATGTTCTCTTCCTGCTCCTTTTCAATTATTTAAAAATAACAAGGTAAATAAGATATATTTCTTTTCTGAAAGGTATACTGCCCTGGGGCTTTCAAAGCTGTTACTGAAAGATGAATTCTTTGCTTTTCTATGATATGAGCACTCATACAGTTATTGAAATGGAGCAATGGCAGGCATTTTGAGGATAGGTCTCAACAACTTTTAAGAGCAGTTTTATGGACCAGTAACTTCAAGGGATGGGAAACCTGGATTTCTGTACTTTTGTCAGCCAAATAACAAATAGGGTTAATTTTAAGTAAGTGTACAGTGGTGAATATTGGGGCAAGGAATCTCATAGCTACCCAAAGACTGATGAGGTCTGAAATATCTGTCACTAAAAGAGGAAAAGATCTTGGTATCATAACAGATAACTCCATGAAAATATATTTTTTTCCAGGTGTGACAACTCTTAAAAGAGTCAAATTCCATAACTGATTTGATTGTGAATGGAGACTGCAAATAATTTTTTTATCCTAATCATTTATTTATTTTTTAAATAAATATGTTATTAATTTTCTAATTTTACAATCATGAGTACTTGATAAACAACATTCTTGTTACTGTTAATACATATACAATTAAATAAAGACAACTTCATCACATTTTTCTGGGATCATACATAATATTGATAGTGTCAGTTTATAATATCTTTTCTAGCCAGAACATATCTCAAATGCATTTGCACTTAAAATCCATTTGTTCAATCAATATCCTTTCTCCCCCGCTTTTTAAAATTTTTAATTTCCCATCAATGTTCAAAATATCTCTATCGCTTATAATTTTCTCATAATAAATTATATTTAGGTAACCAAAAGCTTCCCTTATTCAAACCTTTTAGAATTTTCGTATTTCCCATCTCATAACAAAATATAATATTCTAGTTACAAATCCTATCCTTCTAATTATAACAATACTTTTATTTCTAACAGCTATCTATTTTCTTAACTATATTCGAACATCTGTTTAATAGTATAATATCCCATCTAAACCTCTATACAAAACCTCTATTTTCTTCAGTCTTACTTTAGCTTTCTTCCTTTGCCAAATAACTTTCCAAGTCAGTGCATTTGAATCATCAAGTAATTCTTTCTCTGTTTTTGTATATATAGAATGAGGAAGAGAATTTGATTGAAGTATTTTTGGAGGAATGCTCAATCCATTTATATTCATTAAACAACCTCCATCCTTCCCCTTCAGTTTTTCTTTTCATTTCTTGTTTGTCAGTATTCAGCATTTCTCCTAACAGCTTTATCATCCATTTGATCAGCTCTTCTTCCTTATCCTCAAATGTGTTCTGAGATCTTGACAAGTACAATGTCTTTTCCATTTCTGGTGTTACCATTGCATCTTCTAATTTTTCATTTGTCTGTATCTGTCTGTTAATTCCTTCTTTTAGTTCCTCCATCTTTGGATCCATTTCTTCTAATTTTCCTTCCATTTTCTGGATTACTAGTTTCTTCTTTGTAGTCATTGTCTGAATTTATAAGTTTAGGTTAGAAAATTGTTCTTTTATCTCATTTGTGTTATTTTTAGTCTCATCATGAAATAAAATAATTATCTCTTGGACTGATTTCAACATAGAAAGAATTTCTTTCTGAGATTCATTAATATTTTCTTGCTGGTATATCAAGCAGGGGGCTTTGGAGGCAAGTGTTAAAGATGATTTTTTATCATTTGTGCCTAAGTATGGAACACCCATTTTGTTTTTGTATCTAGTCTTTATAGTCCAATAGGGTCTCCAACACAGATAGCAGCCCAATATTTTTTTCCCTTTTCCCAGCTGCAGACTGCAAAAGTGAAAGTTTCCAGGAACAACAAAGAGTCTTATCTCAGTCCAGGCTTCAAGCCAAGTTTCCTTTAAGCATAATAAATTGTAGTGCCATGATTCACCACTAGATGTCATTGACACCATCTTCCAGCTTTCCAAATCCAAGCCTATTTTACAGACTTTCAAATCTTTTCTAAAAAAAAGTTTAAAAGATACTTTTAGTCCCCAAATTTCAAAGCTATATATCTGTATCAATTCCAAATTGATCTTATAGTTTTCTCTATTTTCCTCCAAAGCAATTAATTCACCACTTTTCTTTTCCTGAGGGAACGGGGCAAAAACTACCCTTCCCTCTCTCACCGGGGAGGATTCTTTGCTTTGGGCATTCTTTTTTCCAGGAAAGTAGTATTAAAGTCATAAAAAGGATAGTCTCACCCAGTTCCATCCACGTTGCTCAAAAATTGCTAGTTATTGCTTATCTTCGGTTGTCAGCAGCTTCTAACTGGCCACACGAATGTAGCCAATCTTTCCCCCGCTGGTTTGGAGTGCTTCCTTGGATACAGCAGAAGGGCCACTACCCCTCCACAATCAATGAGGGTTCCCTCCTGCTTTGTTGCCTCTCCGGGGTGACTTTCTACCCTTTTTAGGGTCCTTAGTGTGGCGAAATCGAACTGGAAGACGGAGCCCTGTCTTCCTCTGTCCATCATGCCACAATGTCTAACCGGAAGTTCATTTATCCTAATCATTTAAGTGATTTATAAATTCCCACTATTTCCACATAAATTATGTATCCACACCTGGAATACTGTGTATTTTAGTTACTGTAAAATAACATAATAGAGATGAAAAACAGCTACAGAATCAAAGTGATGAAAGGGTTCAAACATCTTCCACAGGGGAGAAAGAAACTTAACATTCTTTAGTTTAGAGAGGGAAAAATGGATTGATGGGACACATGATATTTATAGAGTCGTGCATGAACAGAAAGAAATTTTATATCCTGTCTCAAAATACTAGGATTAGAAACATCTAATGAAACTGAGTGGAAGGTATTTTAGAATAGACAAATGGCTGCACTTTCCTCTTACAGCACATAATTAACTATGGAATTCGTTACCATCAGATTGCAAGAAACAAAATTAAGTATAAAATGAATCTGGACCTCAGCCAGTAGGGCTAAACTTATGTCCATACATGACCTGACACTGAGTAAAACTCCTTGAAGTGGTGAATAATCTTGTTTTATTTGTTATTTTACTTATCCTTTTACTGATTCACCTCTTCCTTCCTTCATTTCTTATTTTGGAAGCCTTCTCTGCCTCCTTTTAAACTACTTCCTGAATCCTCTTTCTTTACAGTGAAGAGTGTATATCACTGGGTAATATGAAAGATTTAGCTCCAGTGGAGTTCTTAATGTAATACTTCCTTCTTGTCTCCTGAACAATAAAATTCTCTTTTTAATACTCTGCAGCAGGTTTTGCAGAGATGTGGAGATTCTAAAGTACAGAATTGTTAGTAGATAATATATTCCCAGATACCAAAATAGAAGGTCCACCTTAAAAAATGGATTTTACATTAGGGTAAAATAACAAAAACCCTCTTTGCCATATGCTAATAGGTATAAACAGGATTAAGCTTTGTAAAGCAGAGATTATCTTGCTTCAGGATGGCACAAAAAGTAAAAAAAAAAAGATAAAGAGATTTGCATACTAAAAAAGTAGGAACATTTCCTATTCTTGTTCTGTATTATGAAATGAAGATGTCACTAATAACTAATTAAGTCAAAACTAATTCTTCCAAATGAATGTATTTAATTGATAAATCACTCTTTCCCAAAGTCTATGATTATGGCCTTTTATTTTGTAATATCTGATCTGAGATAAAGAATTAAGATGAGGCAAAAGTCTTTTAATGAAATTTCACTGATGAGAAACTGAACTTAGATTTGTAGCATTTATACAGAATCCTGCATTGGTTAAACAAGGATGATCTATACTATAATTTAATTTAATCAAACAAGCAACCTTGAATATATAAATATATTCAGAATACTTCCATATATTTAACATTTATTCTAAAGAGAGAATGATTGTTTCATTTTATTCAATAAAGATCCTTGGATTTCAGCAAAATTCCCAACACTGCAGAACAAGACAATCTGTCTGTTCCTGATTGTTTGAACTTAAGGTATGCATAAGTTTGTCAAAAAGATACAGTAAAATATGAGGGATAGAATTTCCTAAGGGCAGAGCTGTGTCCAGTGCTCTCTGTTTTATTGTGTACGTTGTACATTTTCTTCCCTCCTTGCTCTAGAGATCTTGCTGGTTAGGAGTGTAATCTTGCTGCTCAGTGTAATGGTTTGACATGGATTAACTCATATTGTATGAGGGAGGAACGTCAGTGTAAGAATCCCATTATGAATGGCACTGTTTCTGATTTCATGTACAATTTAGTTCTCTGCTAAAAGAGTCAGATACTATTTAATTTATTCAGACTTTGTATTGGTTAAAATCAGTAGCTTGACTCACTCAGGTGAGATCAAATGTGAACAATTCACCCTTTCCTTCCTTCTTGCTTAGCCCCCCTAACCATGCCAAAAAGTAATGTTTGACTCTTCCTTCACTCAGTCTTATTCCAAATAGGCCAAAAAAACTCACTCTGATGAGATCCAGTCAGGTCATCCAAGATACTGATTAGTGAGTTCCAATGTATCATAGAAAATAAGATGGAACAGACTAATTTTAAAATGTATGGCATTCCTATACAGAACAGTTTCAAAATAACCTGCAGAAATCTATTTGGTTTTCCAGATCTTGTAAAATATAACTCAGAATACCTGACCTCTCTGTCTAGATTCATTTAAGCAAACTTTGGTAGCCCCCAGAGTTAAGCCGGCCTGTGAATGTATGGTAAACATCTTTGATTTTTAGACTGAGGCTGATATGATTATGGACGGTCTGATTATGCTACTCCTCCTCTTTTTTTTGACTATTTGTATTCTAAACTCTCTTCTAAACACAATAAATGTTATTTTGAAATAAAAACAAAAGTTACTCTGTAATAATATGTTCTTTAAAAAAAACAGATGGAAAACCTAATGTAAAGGAGCTAGAGAGGAAAATTATGTAACAGAACTGGCAGACATGCGACAATTTTTAAATTTCCTTAATTTCTAATAAGATACATGGCACATATCCCAGTTGGGTTCTATGGCAGCATTTCACTAAATTAGTTGGACCAGACAGCTACCCAGCTAGTACTATGTAACAGGGTGACCTCCCATCACACACCTCAACTTCTGCCCACCTAACAGTTCAAAAGCATGTTATATGCAAGCAGATAAATAGATACTACTCTGGTGGGAAGACAAGCCGGCAGTTTGTGTGGACAGCTAGAATCTTGCTGGCACTGGACCTTTCCAGTTGTGATGCCAATTTGCAAGGTGGCTTCGATGGAGGGACAGGGCCCTGGATGACCGTGCAGGAGAGATGCTCATCTTTTTTTCTGGTGCGGACCTAGCTTGGCCCCCTGTGGCCCACCTTGGGAAGTGTGTGAGCGTGAACCAAACAGGGCTAGCCATCTTAGGCAGTCAAACTACTATTTTGCATTAGCATTGCAGTCTCCTAGCTAATATAACAGTGTCATATGCTAAACAAAGTACTTGAATGGGATACTACAAATAGTCCCAGTAAACCAGATTTTTTTAAAAAAAACATTAGAATATATATTGCCAATTGTTTGAAAATCACTCCCAAATTGTTGCCAAGAAACAATATGCATATGTTCCTGAAGTCACCAAAGACAAGGTCAACTCTAAGAAGATTTTACTTCTATTAATTCTTAAATCACTAGGCAGTTGTATAGCTAGCAAATTTATAAAACAATAATATTCAAAGGATTAACTGTAATTATTAATTTTATTCTATTTTTAACATAGCTTTACCTTTTAAACAAAACCATTGACCTCTGAGTTACATTCAGATAAATCCACAAGATAGAGCGAGAGATAGAGATAGGAAAAGAGATAAATAGATACCATGCTATGCACTGCTAAGCAACATTTTTCCAATAAATAAACTATATATACTCTCCTTTTAATATTTTCATGGCTTTCACTCTTTGCCAATTAATGCAACCTTTGTGAAATTTAATGTTTTTGATATTTAAATGACATTTAGCTTCAACTTGCCAACCATCTTCAAACTGTTGTCCAAATTGGAAATGAAAGACATATAAATAACTACAAGGGTATTTCTGAGTCTTTGGGAAAGTAAGAGAAAATATACACAACATGTCTGTCTGTCTGTCTGTCTGTCTGTCTGTCTGTCTGTCTGTCTGTCTGTCTGTCTGTCTGTCTATCTATCTATCTATCTATCTATCTATCTATCTATCTATCTATCTATCTATCTATCTATCTATCTATCTTCTTTATAATATGCTGCTTTTACATTCCAACTCACAATCTTCAATGTACAATGAACATCACCATTTGGGCCCCTGGATATTAACCTCCACCATCCATCATGACTTTTGTAAATTGAAATTTTGAGTTAAAACTTCTGACTAAAATTGAGCCAGTATATCTTATTTTATCCTAAGTAAGATAGAGAAAGTGTAAACTAGGTTGCCAGTTTTGATCAGGTCAGTGTGTCACACAGCATTGTTTAGCAGCTATAATGTTCTGGCACAATTTGGCCAGAGTGTTACATATACAGCCAAAACTCAGTTTTAAGCAGTGCATGCTCATGCAATTCAATGCAGACTTTGATCTCTATTGTTATAGTCATAACATGGCTCACTCAGAGCACCTAAATCACTTTGAAGACCATTTTATTTACATGCATGCAAGCAATAATGCAGTGTACCCTGGAAGCATAGCAAAGCTGGTATACATTGCTCAGTAGCCATGACTAGTCGTTATATATTTTTGGTCTCCTATATTGCAAAGAAAAGAAAAGAAAAGAAAAGATCAAGGCAAACACAGTGGAAATTACAGAATGACATTAGAACATTTTAGATAAACCCATCCTTGTGACATTATCATTTATTCCTTCCTATTAATAGCATGCTAGCTATATTATGTGTGAAAGATGGTCATTGAATTGAAACCATTTGATTTACTGGGCCGCAGGGTCCTGACTGAGTCTTCTCCCTGTAGCCACTCAGAATACTTTTATCTCCACACTCCACACCTCGACACTAATCTAAAAAATTGTTTTGTGGCATATTACCCACTTTCCATTAACTAAATAGTATATACAATTAACAAACATATGCTAAGAATGTATTGTTTGTTTGTTTAGATTATAGTCTACTGTTCTGCTTGCCTAAGAATTCAAAGCAGCTTACAATATATAAAAAAAATAATAAACTGGAAGGGGAGGAGACTAACAACAGTTACCAACCCTTCTCAAGACTAAAAATAATTACAAAAAACCCCAAATAAAGCTACCTGTTAATAGGAGGAGATAACAAATAACATCACAAATGCTTTCTTTACTACAACCTCTGGTGGAACTATAGTCCTAAAGACAAATGTCTGGACCAGTTGGGGAAAAAAAACAATAGAAAAGGACATTCCATACTTTTGGAGCAGCCACTAAAAAGGCCTTGATCTTTGCCACCATCAGAGTATAAATTATTTTAACTTAGAATGAAAATGTTGCTCTGAAAATTGTAAACATTGTTCTCTTTCTTAAGAGACCTGGGCATGATAATCAGTCACACCTCACCTCACACTGTTATGTGAGAGCTATTTTGAACAAACAGTGCCAAAAATTATGTACTGAGAACCCCTGCTTTTTTAAATAAAAGTTGTAGTTTACTGGTGCCTCCTTTAAATAAATAGTAATTACAATTCTTTATAGAACAACTATCATTTTTTTAAAAAAAAATCCTCTTATAATATGTAAGGAGCATACTGTATCTATAAAATCTGAATGGTCCTTGACAGGAACTTTGATAAACACCCTTTGTAATGTTTGTCACTTGCCAAAGAAGGAGGATACTGTGATAATAGTACTTTGCCCCCTCTCCCTTCACTTCTCCTTCTAAGATTTCCTTATGCAAAGCCACAGGGATGCAGAAAGGGGACTGAATGACCTTCAGGGATAAATGGATCTGTCCTCAAATTAGAAAGTTGCTTGCAAATTGGTCTTCCCATCGTAGCCTTTGGGATTGGTGATGAGATTCTGGGGAGGGACGAAGAGACGGAGGAAGGGAGGGAAAGAGAAATGACTATGCTGATGTCATCACAAATATACTTAATTGCCATCTAGGCTCTTTTTTTTTCAATAGCCATATATTTAATGGTTCTCTTTTTAAAATGAACAACCAATTTACGTTTTCTGTTCATGATCCTCATTCCATTCCCATCTTGCAATTAAGTCTCCTCCCCTATTAGATAAGAGGAGGGAAGAGAAAGGAGTTTCAGTTTGCCCATTTCATGCTCCAGAATTTGGTACAAACTGGGACAATGAAGTCTAAGAGAAATGTAATTAAAGTAGGACTTCTTCCAGAACTGAAGATCCATATGCAATTAATCAGGTATTCATTCCATAACCTTACCCCATATTATGTCTAGAACTTTTTTCTTTATATATTGACTCAAAAGAAGTTGATTGTACCACTGTCAGTGGATCTCTACCTACCCACCTACCAATTGCTCTTGCAGTCTAAACACAGACCAGCCTGTCAATTGGCGTTTGCCCATTGAGTATCAGACAACAACTTTTGATCAGTGCTTCTCTAAAGGTGTGATCTTTTCATGAGATCATGAAACAAAGAACAAGATTTACAGGTAGTCCTCAATTATGAAAGGCCATTTAACAACTGTTTCAAGTTATGAAAACCCTCAAAAAGTGTACTTACGATACAGGTTCAAAATTGTGACCAACAAGAGGCCTCTGAAGTCATGAGACCTGGATTCAGTCACTCCTGAAGCAGTGGTCATTTTTAGTTCTGTGACTGCCCTTTGTTACCCATGGTTATGAGAGGCAATTTCCAAGGTCGATATGGTTGGTGTGTTTTTTTCTTCCTTGTCACATTGCTAATTAAGATCAAATCCTTTTCAGGTGGCCTGCTTTTTTTCTCTCCTCATTGCTGCCCAGTGTAGGATTAGAGGAGTGAATCTCTTATTGCTGCCCTGTTGCTTGTTTCATTGCTGTTGCCTTGAGAACTGGAATACTGTATTTGCCTTTGAAAGTACTTTAATTTTTATTAGTATTATTACAGTACTGTGCTTGTTGGTAAGTAGTTTACAAACTGCTGTTCTTGTTTCTAAACACTTTACACGCTACTGTGCTTGTTTGTAAATACTCTACAAAGATAAAGTTTTTTTTAATTACTCTGTTCGTTTGCAGTTGCAGATTTAGTAGTGTAAAATTTCTTTGCATTCTACTGCAGTTTGTTTGTATGTAGTTTGAGATTGCTTGCAGAAAGATCCTTTGCAGTCTTCTGTACTGTTTGTTTGCTTTGAGGATTAATATGTACCACTGTAGATTGCTTGTAGAACAGCTAATGGACAGGTGGCAATGGTTCCCTCCAGAGGCTCCAGTGGAACCCTACAAATTCACACACACCCCAGTCCAGGCAGATGCACTGTGGTTTGGGGCTGGAGGGCTACTCCACCTTACTAGAACAGCTGATGGACAGGCAACAGAGTTCCTTCCAGTGGCTCCAGCTGGGGAACCCTGCAAATTTGCTAGCCTCTCAGTTCCCTTAACAATGGCAGAGGTCATTTAACAACTGAAGTGAACAGCAAAACCAAACTTCATTCACTTAACCATCCAGTTGATTCATATAATGAGCATGGTTAAAAAAAATGTCATAAAAATGAGTCTGATCCATTTTACAAAGTTTTGGAATATGACCCTAATGGGCAGGCTCTAGGAGGATCATACTGTACCTCGAGCCTTACCTGTATATTTCAAGTGAAACTTTATCAGATGATGAAATTTCTCAAACTATTAGTCAATCAGCTTAAAAAGTAAAACAACAAATAACTTCTCATATTATTTGAAGAAGCTAAAATCAAGGAAAATGTTCATGTTCTTCCCATATTCACTATCCTACACTGTAAATCTGTAAGGACATTTAATTTGAAATTCCATCACTGAAGTCCTTAGGGACTTATGAAAACATTCAATGAATGAGCTCTGAGGCCTTTGAAATGCTTTCCACTCTCAGAATGTGACTGTAATGCTCAGTCTGACCTGAATTTGTTATGAGCTTTTTAGAGTCTAGCTTATCAGCGTGAGCATTAATTTTCTGAAGCAAAATACAAGCAGCAAGAAATAGTACAGGATAATGTTCCCAATGGTGCTTTTGCATGCTTTGCTACTACTTAATCTGAGCATGCCTATGGTATTATTTTAGTAACTAACACTGAATACAAAGGCTTTTCAAGAATAACGTTCCAAATAGTTTTTGCTTTTGTTTTTTTGAGATAGCATTTTAGATTAATGCTCTTATAACTGTATTTCCAGACAAAATATTAAAGAAGAAAGACAACATACTGATGACAAAGGTATATATTATCAAGGCCATAGTTTTCCCAGTTGTAACATATAGCTGTGAAACCTGGACCAGCAAAAAAGGTTGAACAAAAACAAGTTGATAATTTTAAATTGTGATATAGAAAAAAAAAATTAAGAATACTTTGGTCTGCAGATCATTTAGTGATGAAGTAAAAGGAGACTGTTTACTGGAAGCACTAAAAGCTTAAATATTTTGAATTCATAATATGAAGGCAATTGTTGCTGGGGAAAATCCTAATGCTTGGAAAAGTTGAAAAAGCAACAAAAATAAAGACTAGCAGAAGAAAGAGTAGCTAGAGAAGGTATCACTGACAATATAACCATGAACACATGAGAACTCAAAGCAGTTCCTAACAGACAGTACTGGTGAAAACATGTCCTTTATATCACAAAAAGTTAAAATAACTTAACAGTCAAGAGCAACCTCTGGGCCTTACTCCCAAATAAAAGCATGTTTAGAAGAAATTAAGATTTTGTAAGTGCTCTCTCCATCTTAATCATCTGTGAACTTATAACAGATGGTGAAAGTTAAGCAAGAACAGATAGATATATCTGTGTATTTGCAAACTCTCTTCATATAATGTAATCACCATTGTCTACTAATTTATATTGCATTTACTTTCACTATATTTATATTAAAAACAAAGGAAAGTTACAAGAAAAAGACAACATTTCATGTATCAAAATACGCAGCTAACCTGTGCAAGGTGGCTTTGATGTGCCTTCACAAGGCATTTCATGCAAAATAGATAATATGATCTGACAGCATTTGCAACAGCTTTGTAATCTAGAAGAGACACAATGACCCTCACTGAAATGAAGAGGTAACACTATTTGACTGGTTATTGCAAGGGCAAGAGAAGGCAGTTAAAGCAGATGAAGTGGATCAACATAGCTCATTTACTTCCTTTGTACAAATAAGCAGGCAGCATTGCATTTTGAAGCAACTTCAAGAGTAGGTTTCTCTCAAGGCTTCATGAAAGAAAATATCACATCAAAGATCTGCACACTCCTAATATGTAAACTTTGGGTTTTAAGAACTATTCCTCGTGTCCACAATAATGTGCATTCCCATTATTAAGTCAGAAGCAAAGTATATCAGTATGGAAACTGCTACCATCACAGCCTAACTTTGTCACAATGTAACAATGTCACAATTAACAATGTCAATGTTTCTGTATATGCACTCTGTAACACAGGATAGTTACACAGCCAGAGATTGATGAAGTTATCCTTTCCTCTCCCATTTAAGTGCCATCTACTGTAGGAAAACAAAGCATCAATTAATGCCTTTGAATCTCTGCTCCAGCGAGCAGTGGTTGGAATGCAGTATTGCAGCCAAACTCTGCCCACAGCCTGGAGTTCAATCCTGATGAGGCCCAAAGTTGACTCAGCCTTCCATCCTTCAGAGGTTGGTAAAACAAGGACCCAGATTGTTGGGGGCAATGTGCTGACATTGTAAACCACCTAGAGAGTGCAGCAAAGCACTATGGGGCAATATATCAGTCTAAATACTGTTGTTATTGCTACTTTGCTGTAGGAGCAATTTGGGACTTCTTTGAAAAGCTTATGGAATGGAATCTCATGTTTCATATAGTACTGGACATTCAACACACCAAGCTGCAGCCCTTCAGTCCTGATCTGGGCAATGAAAAGCATGCAATGCTTTCCACAAGTTTGCATCATATAATACCAGACTTTCAATATTGCTATAGACAAAACTCTTTTTTTAAGTATATGATTTCCAATCTCAAGACAAAGAGAAATGCCTTAATTAACACCAGTCCTTGTGTATGACAGGGGAGGGAAACTGCAATATGAGTTTTTCTGAGCCTTTAGTTTTGCGTTCCAATAGCAGCATCAGTATCCTGGAACACACATAAATGGTCTTCCTCAAGGTCAATATTGTTGCCTAAGCAACAAAATAATGCAAAGTAACTGCTGGTATCAGTGAAGTGTCTGGTCTGTCAGGCAATCACAGCAAGAATGACTACTTAAAGTTCATGCAAGGAAACACATCTGCAGTATTTATAATTGCAGTCAAGAAATCACTGATATCTAAGAAGCCCATCTCCATGTGATTAGGATATCTGTATGGGAGAGATACAGATAGATTCACACAATAATGCATTTTTAATAGGGATAGCCAGCGTTAAAATAAATCATGGATGTGCTTGAACAAACAGATGGCTTTAAATTATTGCTAGTAAACTCCATACTTGGTGACAACCTAATCTCAGTTGGGAATACCACAAAAATATTATTAGATGAACATCCTTACTATTGGTAATGAAGTCATATTGCAAGAGATATGGTTTATTCCACAGGAGACAATGTATGTAAGTAAGTAAGTAAGTAAGTAAGTAAGTAAGTAAGTAAGTAAGTAAGTAAGTAAGTAAGTAAGTAACTGAGTGACTGAATAAGTAAGAAAGTAAATAAGTCTTAAGAAGGGCTGTCAGAAGAAGGTGGATTCTCAGATAAACTGATCACAAGCAATTTAGGACTTATAAACCTGCAATAATACTTGAACATGATTTGATAAGTAATTGATATGCACTGTGACAAATGTATCAACTCAGATGTGTGCAGTTAGAGCCATGACTGAACAACCTAGCTGTAACATTTTGAATTTATCAGATCCGCCCAACATTTATCACATTCATCTGAAAACTGTTCATGTCATGCTATCAATAAACCATTTGATTTGCCTCAATATTTCTTTGAATGCAACATCCTTTTAAAAAGAGTTAAAGGAAAACAGGAATACCTTTCAAAGAACTCTACCATTTTTTTTCTTGATGCTGGAGTTCTGAAATAATGGAAAATGAGTTATTTGCTTTTAAATAGAGAAACAAACCAATAAAAACAGTATTACCATTCATCATCTTCTGGTCTACTACTTTCTAACTATTTTCTTTTATATGAATGAGCATTACCTCCTATAAATCCATGCTTTTAGTATTATTTATTTGTTCATTTATTGTATTTCTCTTCTTCCCAAAATAAGGGATTCAACCCAAACATAGATTTTCTTCTCCAATGTTAGACTGGAATAATGTCTCCCACATATTCCTGGTCTCTCTTTTAATCAGAGAACTGATCACAGGAAGAGAGTTCTTAAATGGGTTTTCAACATATGTTTATAGCTTCGAGTCCTTAACAGAATCTGTCCCAATATTTCAGGTTCCAGTTAAATGAATATGAACTAATCTGCAGAAGATCAATGAAAAGCTTATTTTCTAGAGGCCATTTAACTAAATAACATTTGGTATACGTGGAGGGAAAAAAACTCAAACATTTGTTTGTTTAAAGAAAAGAAATAGTCCTGCTCTCCTTTTACAAAGATATAGCTGATGATCCAAAACTAAAGAAACAAAAAATTAAATTACTTTTCTCATCTACTTGTTTCATCAACAAAGACTATCACACTGAAGCAAATCTTTTTGTTCATTTTCTTTCTTTGTATATATTGAACTTTTAAAAGAAACCACCTGTAAATGTTGTTTTTATTAGGGCATCTCAGGAGGCCTACATTTTTTCTGTGTAATCTCTATTTTCATCCTTATTTTGTTAAGCTGAAATTGCTATAAATAGATATAAAACTGTATAAAACAATATTGGAACAATGCATTGCAAGGTATAACTCTTATTAGCAAATAGGTGTTTGTGTGTGTGTGTGTGTGTGTGTGAGAGTGTGTGTGTGAAAGAGAGAAGGGGGAGAGAGGAGAGAGAGAGGGGGGGGAGAGAGAAAATGTAGCAGTAGAAATAACTAAGGTCCTTCTTAGTAGTAAACCCATTTTGAGTTTTACTGCCTCAAGGGCAGACATGTCAAACTTGTGACGGCATGTGACATCGTGCAATGTATCGGGACGGTTTTGCCATTGCCAGCAATGGGGTGGGCGTGGCTTCCAGATGATGCATCCAGCCCGTGGGCTGGCAGTTTGACACCCCTGCTCTAGGGGTACATTTGGCCCCTTCCTGTAGGAAAGTCTTCCAGAACATATATACGTGTGTGTGTGTGTGTGTGTGTGTGTGTGTGTGTGTGTGTAAGAGAGAGAGAGAGAGAGAGAGAGAGAGAGAGAAACCAAAACTGTTTGTTTTCATAATGCTCTCTAATACTTCTATGCCTTTATTGCTCACACTGTTGGAAGCTAAAGTTGAATAAAAATTAATGTCTGCTTCTTCCCCATAACTTTAACTAGAGATATTTTTTTTAAAAAAAATTGACATGACTTAGGAGATGTGAGGTTTAGTATTGTCATATTGAAAAAAAGTCTTCTAAAAATCATTGCTTAGCCCCACAGAAGGAAACTGCTGTTGATTTGAGAGACATTCCTTTCTTGCTTCCAGGCATCCCATATAGAACTGCAGATATGGTTTAGCTTGTAAACATTAGCTCAGGGGTCTTCAAACTTGGCCTTTTTATGACTTGTGGACTTCAACTCCCAGAATTCTGGGAGTTGAAGTCCACAAGTCATAAAAGGGCCAAGTTTGAAGACCCCTGCACTGGCTAGTTGCAGTCTTTTTTCATTCACTATTGTGGAGAAATGTCAAGAACACTCAAGCCACATCCAATTTGAATTTTATGGGCTACTGGATTTTATTTTCAGGTTTGTTTTAAAACCATGCTTGACTCATTTATTCTTTCATTTGCACTTGTGGGCATAACCCACAAATCATGAGACTTAATAAGCCCTGTAATATTGATATAACACATTGAAATTTGGGGAAGGAAGAAGGCAAACATGTTCAAAATCTCAAACTGTTCCAAGAATCAGTTTACTGGAAAAACAATTTAATATGCGTGTTTGTATAATTTGAAAACTTATCCAGTATTTGATGGATAAAAATCTGGTAAGAAGCAATAGCTTTTGTTGGCAATTATGTTTTATGGAAACCTAAAAAAAGGATGCCCTTCATATCCACCCTGACTCTTCAGAATGATTTCTTTTTCTTCAAATAAATTCATGTCTGCGACCCTTGGTTGTCTCTTTCTTTTCATAGCAAAAAATACTGCTACAAACAATGCTTAGAATAACAAGGGAATCATATGGTCATTATGATCAATATAAAATGCTGAAGGTAACCATGTTCACAACTTTTAAGTAAATATTTTAGTATTACATGGTGGTTCGGTAGCAATATTTAGTAATGTATGTAGTTCAGTAACTATTTCCTTTCAGCAAATATGTATAATAGAACATAGAATTATAGAGTTGGAAGGGACCTCGAAGGTCTTCTAGCCCAACCCCCTGCTCAAGCAGGAGACCCTATATCATTACAGACAAATAGTTGTTCAGTCTCTTTTTGAAAGCCTTCAGTGATGGAACATCCACAACTTTTGAAGGTAAGCTATTCCATTGGTTAATTGTTCTCACTGTTAGGAAATTTCTCCTTAGTTCTAGGTAGCTTTTCTCCTTGGTTAGTTTCCAACCATTATTTCTTGTCTTGCCTTTTGGTGCTTTGGAAAATAGTTTGACCCAGTGGTGGGATTCAAAAATATGTGAACTGGTTCTCTGTGTGGATGCCGCTTCTGGAAGTCTATTCTGGGCCTGGGCAACAAAAAATTAGCTACCGGTTCTGCCGAAGTGGTGCGAACCGGCTGAATGCCACCACTGGTTTGACCCCATTGCCTGTCAACGCTGTAAACACTGGATGTTCCCACTCTGACAACTGATGAAAATCGTACCCATTTTCTCTTTGCTTTCAACATGCTTTTTCTTCTATTTAGAAATCAGGTGCAGAAGGGGGGTTGGGATGAATGCTTGAGCTCAGCTAACCATAATAATAAATACTGCTTTGTGGGAACCCAAGGACAAATTGATAATGTTTTGGTGGGCTGAAGAGCTGGGGAGAAAGCCCAAGTTTCAGGCTAATTGGAGAATGTGATTTATGATGCTTATTGGGGGTGGGAATTGCAATTTGTTACTTCGTATCTGGGGGAAGGGAAACTAGTTTTGGGTTCAACTATGTAGTGCTGATACTTTGTTTCCTGAATAAAATGTTCTTTGAGGAAGAATTCTTGCCTTGAAGTTCTTTTGATGGGTTTCATCTATCAGAACCATGACATTGTAGGAGCCCCTCAACTATTGGGAAAATGCTACCATGTCCCCACCAGTCCTTCTTTTCATTAGGCTATAATAATAATAATAATAATAATAATGATGATGATGATGATGATGATGATGATGATGATGATGATGATGATGATGATGATAGAGTTGGAAGGGACCTTGGAGGTCATCTAGTCCAACCCCCTGCTCAGGCAGGAAACCCTATACCATTTTGGACAAATGGCTGTCCAGTTTCTTCTTAAAAACTTCCAGTGTTGGTGCATTCACTGCTTCTGGAGGCAGGTTGTTCCACTGGTTAACTGTTCTAACTGTCAGGAAGTTTCTCCTTAGTTCTAGGTTGCTTCTCTCTTTGGTTAGCTTCCACCCATTGCTCCTTGTCCTGCCTTCAGGCGCTTTGGAAAATAGCTTGACTCCCTCTTCTTTGTGGCAGCCCCTGAGATATTGGAACACTGCTATCATGTCCCCCCTCGTCCTTCTCTTTGTTAAACTAGACATACCCNTACATCGTGGTGACCAAAACTGGATGCAGTATTCCAAGTGTGGCCTTACCAAGGCATTGTAAAGTGGTATTAATACTTCACGTGATCTTGATTCTATTCCTCTGTTAATGCAGCCTAGCACTGTGTTGGCTTTTTTGGCAGCTGCAGCACACTGCTGGCTCATATTTAAATGATTGTCCACTAGGACTCCGAGATCCCTGTCACAGTTACTACTATTGAGCAAAGTACCCCCTATACTATACCTGTACATTTGGTTTTTCTTGCCTAAATGTAGAACCTTACTTTTTTCACCATTGAATTTCATTTTGTTAGATAACGCCCAGTGTTCAAATCTAGGCTAGACCAGGGGTGTCAAACTGCCGGTCCATGGGCCGGATGCATCATCTGGAAGCCATACCCGCCCCATTGCCAGCAATGGCAAAACCGTCCTGATATGTTGTGTGATGTCACGTCTGGACTAGACATACCCAATTTCTGTAACCTTTCTTTGTATGTTTTAGTCTCCAACCCCCTAATCATTTTTGTTGCTCTTCTCTGCACTCTTTCCAGAGTCTCAACATCTTTTTTGTATTGTGATGACCAGAACTGGATGCAGTATTTCAAGTGTGGCCTTTGTAAAGAAATTCACATGATCTTGATTATATCCTTCGATTAATGCAGCCTAGGATTGCTTTAGCCTTTTAACACTGTGAATCTAATCTTCTTGGTTGTGAATAGCTGTAAGAAGGTTGACACAAATGTGTGGACTTGTATTGTCTTCTGAATATTATATTCATATACTTTCCATCATAAATTCACTCAACAGGCATTCCATGAGAGAAATTGGCTTGGAAGACACTTGTGAAAGAGACAAACACCTACCTCATTTATCCCCAATTGCCTTTGTTGGGAAAACTCTGCTGGCTCCCTGTCCATTCTTGAATGGAAAGAATCCTTCGTCTCAGATAACCAAGTCTGAATCCCATCTGTTATTTCTGATTTCCTAAATAGAATTGATGATAACTTCTGTGGTCCAAGTCACAGAAGCTATCAATGGAATAAGAAATAGTGGGGGGAAAAATAGTTCAAATTCATAGCAGTTTCTACTATTTTCAGAGATTAAAAAGAAAGAAAGAAAGAAAGAAACTAATAGCACAGCTTGTATTAGAAACTGTTACCTGTTCACATGTCACTGTTTCATTTTTTTCTAGAGTAAATCATTCAGGACAGAATCTTTTATAAAGTTTCAATCAATAGATGTTCATGTTTAATTTGACATAGATTTCCAATGAACTAGGACAACCGAAGACCAGTTATGTGTATTTTTTAAAGTTCATATTCCTCAGATGAAAAACCTTTTTTTAAAAAAAAATATATCAACAACTACATTTCCCAAATGATGGTCATTTCACATTTAGTTTAGTGAACATATTGACTGGGATTCATTTTATGGCCCAAAAAAAATCATTCTTATGGTTGCTGTTCTGTGACATTTTCCATTTGCTTTCCTTATAAAATGACTGGGCAATAGGTGCAGTACATTATTAAAAATGGTATCTTTGTTCAATCGTTTGGGCTCATAATTCCACTAGTCTGCTCTGTCAAAAGCTACAAAAGAAACCAAATCCCACTGTTATAGGAGGAAAAAATAGCAAGGGCTATTCAGGAGGCTATTTTGGGTTTGTGACTAAGCAGCCCCCCTGCTGATCCTGTGTCTTGCACATCTCTTATGCAATTTCACATTGCAAACCTTTTGTTTTCTTCACAAAGACAATGACCTCCTGGGTTATGAAATAACCCACAAGCACACATATTCTAGGGCCATAATCCTTCACATAATGCACAAATAGGGTATAAGTAGGGCACCATCTAAACAAAATTGCTACTGTTGGATTCCTTTTAACAGAATGAATAAAACTATGTTTAAACAATTTGTTTAAAAAACAAATAAAAACTTTATTTAAAACAATGGATGGAAACTAATCAAGGAGCAAGGAGAAAAGCAACCTGGAATTAAGGAAAAAACCTCCTAAGTGTGAGGATAATTAGCCAGTGGAATAGCTTGCCTGCACAGGTTGTGGGTGCTTCATCACTGGAGATTTTTAAGAAGAGATTGGAGAGCCACTTGTCTGAAATAGTATAGGATCTCCTGCCTGAGCAAGAGGTTGCACTAGAACAGAGGTCCCCAACCTTTTGGGCACCAGGGACCAGTTCCATGGAGAGAGGTTTTTCCATGAACCGGAGGGTGTGTGGTTTTGTGTGCTGCCTGCATCCTGCAGAAGGGGCTTTGCTTGTGTGTGGACTGGATGCTGGCATGCTGCAGCCTGATACTGGTTCACAGACTGGGGGTTGGGGACCCCTGGACTAGAAGACATCCAAGGTCCCCTCCAGCTCTATTCTGAAATAATTATTTCATTGCTTTGAGCTTTTAGAAATAGGACTAGAAAATGCTCAGTCTAATCTGATTTGTTTTTTATTCTCTAAGTACCATCATCATTATGCAGGTAATCCTTGATTTACAATCACAATTGGGACCAGAAGATCCATTGATAAGCTAGATAGTTAAGAGAGTTGGACCCAATTTTACCTTTTTTTGCCACAGTTGTTAAGTGAATCGCCATAGTAAGTAGATCAGAACATCTGAAGCAGAACATCCAGATTCAGTCAGAGTTTTGTTCCATATAGTATTAACTTTGTGATCTCTCAAACCTCCTCCTTCTGCTTTGTATCCAAGATGGACAGTGATTAATATTTTTATATATTTATATGTACAGGTGTAGATATATAAATATTGTCAGGTCCCCAAAGAAATGTAGTTTAAAACCCTATGCCTATTTTCCCTTTTCTGAAGCCTTTCTTTGTGGCCTGCCATTCTGTTGGGAAGAGGGAGCTTTTGGGATTGCTTGCACTGTCTGCAGGATGCCCTTCCCCTGCGGGATGGAATGTCTCTCCCTTATCTAAGGGATGGTTTGTGCTTGGATCCAGAAGAAATCAAAAGTGAAAAACACCTTGAGGAGCCTGCCAAAATGACCACTTACCAAAACACGATACCACCTGTGGATTGGCTGGGATTCAAAGGAACACTGTGACTCTGGGGGGAGGAGTATTGAATGTTGCTTTTAATATATTGCTTTGAGGGTCACTAGTCCCTAATAAAAGTTCCTTTTGAGACAATGCCTATTTCAAGAATTCTGATTTCTTGGGAGGCTTAGCTGAGGTAAGTCCTTACAAATATGTTGTATATGGCATGTTTTTAATGTGTGCCAGTGTGCCCACAGTAAAACAAATTACACTAAAGGTTATCTTATCTTATCTTATCTTATCTTATCTTATCTTATCTTATCTTATCTTATCTTATCTTATCTTATCTCATCTCATCCCACCTCACCTCACCTCACCTCACCTCACCTCACCTCATCTTATCTTATCTTATCTTATCTTATCTTATCTTATCTTATCTTATCTTATCTTATCTTATCTTATCTTATCTTATCTTATCCCATAGTTGTTAAACTAATCCAGCTTCCTGTTCACTTTGCTGGTCAGAAGCTGGCTGGGAAAGTTGCAACAGGTACTCATGCAACCCTACAATGCTGCAAACATTGTAAATACATGCTGGTTTGATTTGATCATGAGATTGTGGGACTCTGTGACAGTCATAAGAATGAGGAGTTGTTGTAAGTCATTTTGCTAGCACTGTTCCATCTTCAAACTATTGTTAAATGAATCATTGGAAGTCAAGAACTACCTGTATTGGGAATTAAATGTTGCTGGAAATAATGAATGCATTTACAAACACTCTGAGATGAGCCTACTCTTAATAGCAAAACTAGATATTTCTATATAGTATTCAAAAGAACATGTTCATGTTTAAAAGGCAAATGCAAATTACCCCCTTTCTTTCCCCTTCTTTTTGTATCCTTTCTTTATATAAAAAATATGAAAGAGTTGTCACAAATAGGATGTACATAGATTTTTCACTGGAAGACTTTTTCCTCATCTTTCTAAAGAAAAAAAAATCATACATCTTAAAAAGAAAAGGCAAGTCTTTTTTTCTCCAGAAAAGCACTTTAAGAAGTTTATTTTCTCTGAATATGTGAAGTAAAATGAATAAAATTTCTTCCCACAACATTGTTTTAACTATAACCATGTGAGCGTTTATCTCGCATGTCTCTAAACTACAAACTTGCCTCTATGTAAAGCTGGTTAACTTCTGATGATGTATTCCCATGTACAATTCAGCATGCAAAGAGAAGCACATCTCCTACAGGGATATCAATGTGCATCTACAGTAGGGAACTCTTCATGTACACTTACAAGTGAGGCTGTAACCTTCAACATGAAAGCTTATAGGGAATCTTAGCAAGTCCCAAAGGACTCCACTTGCTGTAATACCCTAATTCAGCAAATCCAGGTGTATTTTCTCTCTTTCATGTGTGCAAACTGTCCCGAATTTGCAATCCAAGCTGTAAGGGTAAGGGGAGAAAAAAAGATGGATTGGGAAACCTACTATACAGAAATCCAATTTGCCAATGTATTGGTAGTAGCCAATACATTCTCCTTTACTTGTCAAGCAAATCTACCTGAAATTAACATTTGAGAATTGTACTCATTTAAAATGTGGCATGGGAATCAGAAAAAGGGCATACTGAAAGAAGAGGCAAACAGCTTTCTCAACATCTTCATATCACTGCCAAATTTAAAAAGAATTCCACTGGTGAAAAATATATTATCCAGATATTGTTCAAACTAGATTTATCTTACTTTCTGCAAGTTGCTACTTCAAATTATTGCTCTGTAAAACTTGCAGGTATTTCCACCTCAAGAGGAGGGGAGGATTTGCGATTGTGAAATTTCCTCCCTAACTGTTCAGAACCTGACATTTTTATATGGGAACTTTGACCAGTTTAGGTTTACTAATTAACTTCTTGACTCAGCAGGAATACGGTTGTGGGTAATTTCATAGCAGTAAACATCATAGAACTATAAATCTCTCCCAGGATTGTTTTTCTCTGATCATTGAGTCTCATTTTGACTTGCTGTGGTTTCATCCCTTCTTAATTTGCTGCAGTGACAAGTGTGCTCCCTTACCAGGGCTATTATATTATCTCTGGATTCCAACTTTCTATTTTATATTTGCAGGTTCGTCTGTTTAATTTTCTTTCCTAAATGGAAAAATAAAGCCCTTGAAATACATTGCTACTGTAGTGGTTTCTCTCTATTATTGTTTGGACTGAAGTGGTGCATTAAGTTTCGTATTTATTTTATATCCCATTGCTGTCATCCCAACATTGATGAATATATTGTTTCTGCATATTAAAGTATGAAGTTGTATATGTTTTAGATGTGTGGGTGATCAGTTAATGTAGTCCAACTCTCATTTACTGTGAAAATGAGCAGTTAAAATGAGCAATTATGAAATAAACAAATGCTATATAGGATAGGTGCTTTTTTTTTAAAGAACATCAGCAAAATCATCTCTGCTATGCTAAAGAATGTTTGGTTAAGCTAAAGACTGTTTAGTTTGCTTCAACAGCTTACACAATCTTCTCCTCTTGTTTAAGATCTATTAGTCTTTTACTCTGTGCAACTGTTCACTGCTTCTTTCTTCTTTTGTCTTTCGCTCCCTTTAGGAATACAGTGGTACCTCAGTACTCATTGTTAAAATAATAATAATAATAATAATAATAATAATAATAATAATAATAATAATAATAATAATAATAATAATAATAATAATAATAATAATAATAATAATAATAATAATAATAATAATAATAATAATAATAATAATACAGTTGGAAGGGACTTTGGAGGTCTTCTAGTCCAATCCCCTGCTCAGGCAGAAAACTCTATACCATTTCAGACAAATGGCTGTTCAGTCTCTTCTTAAAAACATCCAGTGTTGGAGCATTCACAACTTCTGGAGGCAGGTTGCTCCACTGATTAATTGTTCTAACTGTCAGAAAATTTCTCCTTAGTTCTAGGTTGCTTTTCTTCTTGATTAGTTTCCATCTATTGCCTTCAGGCGCTTTGGAGAATAGCTTGACTCCCTCTTCTTTGTGGCAATCCCTAAGATATTGGAACACTGCTATCATGTCACCCCTAGTCCTTCTCCTTCATTAAACTTCATTAATTGGTTCTGGGAGGCATGATGAGTACCAAAAATGATGAGTACCAAATATAGTGAGTCACAAGGCACTGACAAGTTTTAGCTTGTGTGTTGAGTACCAAACGCACAATGAGTACCGGGACAAAGTTTTCACACCAGAATGCATTGAGTACCAAATTTGGTAACACTGTACCCCATGTTCCTTGCAGTCTTCCTTTCAAAGTATGTGGACAACTTACTTGTTTCTTGCATTCTAACTGAAGAATAAGGTACTTCTGGCTAGCCCAGCTGTCCGAGGGGCTTTCTGCCCAATAATCAGAGGAAGCATCCACTATGGTTGAGATATAGGTCTCATTCAGAAACACAGAAACCCTTCTTGTGGAAGAGGCAGGAAGTCATGAACTGGGAAACAATGAATGATAATGTTGCGAAGAGCACCAACTTCCATCCAGGGGCACAAAGTGAATGATAAATCATGTGGGGTAAGTTGAAGAATGAAAGGCCACCCATCTTAACTCATCATTAACCTTGTGAACTCTCAAGCTTCCTCCTTCCGTTATATATTCAAGATGGACAGTATTTAGTATTTATTTGTTATGTATATGTAGGGGTGTGGGTCTGTACATATGTTGTATATAGTATGTTTAGTATGTGTGTCATGTTTGTGTTTCACTTTGAGAGCGGGCAACTAAATTTCATTTTTGATGTGTGCCATTGTGCCCACAGTAAAAAAATGACAATAAAGGTTATCTTACCTTACCTTACCTTACCTTAAAAAAATATCTTCTCCTACCCTATGTCTGTTATCAGCACTGAGGTTGTATCACATGACACTTCATTTTCCTTGATGGGAAAGATTCCTCAGTGGCTGAGAGAATGAATTCAATTTGGAAGTTAGAGTATTTCTCTTTATATAAGCAATTTAGCTAAGTTCTTGTATGAAAAAGAATATAAATAGTAAGGGAACTAGAACACATCTGTCTGTCTGTCTGCCTATCTAACTATCTATTTACTATTCATCTGTCTATCTATCTTTTATCTTCTATTATCTATCATCTATCTTCTTTCTTTCTTTCTTTCTTTCTTTCTTTCTTTCTTTCTTTCTTTCTTTCTTTTATTATCTATCATTTCTCTCTTTAGCCCTCTTCTATCTGTCTGTCTGTCTGTCTGTCTGTCTGTCTGTCTGTCTATCTATCTATCTATCTATCTATCTATCTATCTATCTATCTAACTAACTAACTAATTAACTAACTAACTAACTAACTAACTAACTAACTAACTAACTAACTAACTATCATTGTATATGATCTAGAACTCTTATCATAAATTCTATTGAATACATTCCCCCTTCCCAGGTCAGTTTCTTCATTTCTTCCTACAAGCCTTCATCATCATAATACACTGTGAATTAATAAACTCTGGAGATCATTAGAAAAATGATAGAATACAGAATCCTTAATCCTAATTTAGGTTTGATAGGACACAATTATGTTCTGTGAAATGCCTGTCCCTATGACTTAAAGTGACTTAAAGAGTGATGGTTCCAAAGATTTCAAAGGTCACGCTTGCAGGAAAGATGACCTACCATATCTTTATGAGATTCATAGGTCTGGTGCTGCTGGGGCTTTTGAATCCTCTTCTGCTTGTTAATTTTGCTTCAATTTTGCACAAATACATTGTAATTTTTCCCTGCTAGAAAAAGCAAAACAGAGTTGTAGTCTCTGCTGTTTTTAAACATTGTATATTAATAGTGTCATTTTTATGTTAATATTTTATGTTATGTTTTCCTTAACAGTTCCTCTTAAAGGGTTGCTTTCTTTGCTGCTTGTACAGAATTAACAAAGAAGGATAATTTATTTGTTCTCTTCTTTGAATACATTAAATCTTGAATGGTCATGTTCATATAAGCTGCATACATAAATTATTAAATGAATATAAAGTTAGTGATACATTGAATGTATGTGAATGAACCATATCCATCAATGGACATATTATATTTCTTAATGGAATTATTCAGACATCTGTTTGGTAGTAATCATATCAAGAAGCCAAGTAGTTGCAGGCATATTTGAACTAACCTGGAATATTTTCTAGAAATGGAATTAGGATTTGTTTGTTATAATCTATTGACTAAGCATGAAGCAATATATGTTTTTTAATTCGTTGACATATGGTAAATTAGAAATCCAGTTACATTTAATACACAAATTCCAGATTAATTGAAAGGATCCTGGCATAATTACTGTCAGGCCCCAAATCTCTATTTATTTTCCTTGCATATATCCTTTCGTGTTTTTGTTTTGGGGCCTGCCATTTTGCTGGGGGGAGGGGGGATATTTGCTTGCACTTGGGATAACTTTCATTTTCTACTTTTCCTCTCCCACCTCTATACACTTGAGAAAGGAATGTGTCTCCCTTATCAGGGAGATAGTTACAGAGAAACGAAACTGGAGAAGACCTTGAGATGCGCACCAACTTGTGCCAGTTACCCAAACATCGTGCCACCTGTGGATTGACTGGATTTCAAATGGACATTATGACTCTGGTGCGAGGAGGAATATTGCCGGTTTAACTATACCGTTTAAGCAGGATGTTCCCCAGATCTCGCCTTGACTTCCCTACTGTCACTAACCCCTTTTGAGACAATGCCTGTTTCAAGAGTTCTGCTTTCTTGGGTAGTTAGCTGAAGTGGGTCCTTACAATTACTCTAGCACAGGGCTTTTCAACCTTTTCACCCATTGTACCACTTTTAGGATATGGCAATATCCGAGTACCACCAGTCGCCTAACAAGGTGTCAAAAACTTGATGACCAAAAAAAAAAAAAAAAAAGGGAAAAAAGTGATGAAGTACAGGTAGTCCTCGACTTACAACAGTTCACTTAGTGACTGTTTGAAGTTACAATGGCACTGAAAAAAGTGCCCCCCAAGCCACAGCCGAGCAAGACACCTGCCCACCCGGCGGCACTCTTCCTCCTGTCCGAGGTTTTCATTGTTGTGAGCATTTCTGTTGAGGATTGGCAGTGGGGATGGGGTGGGGGGGTGTTTGGTTTTTATTCCCCCCATCTGCTGGGTGGTTGCAGCAGGTTTTGGTCACTTCACATGACCCTGGGACACTGTGACCGTCATAAACATGAATCAGTTGCCAAGCATCTGAATGTAAATCACAAGACCCTAGAGAGGCTGCAACATTCCAGCTGATCAGTGCTTCTTCTGGGCTCAGCAGAAGCGCCAGGATCAGCGCTGAGCTCCAGCTGGAGCCTGGCTTTGATCCTGGCGCTTCCGCTGAGCCCTGACAGCCCTGGAGCTCCAGCCATCTCTCGCTCAGGCTTGTGCGGTGCTGCCACCGGTTCAGCTCATTCCCCTCCCCCGCTTCTTTTCTATGATGGTCGCATAGCACCTGCCAGGTACCAATGTACCACAGGTGGTACCCATACCCGTACCCCCTGGTTGAAAGGCCTTGTTCTAGCATATTAGAAAGAAATGCTAAACATATTACTAAATGAAGGCCTGACTAATTCCCCATGCCATGCTTATAGCCAAGTTTTATCAGTAAGAACTTTGATATTCTGAGAGAAAGTGGAGGAGCTTTGCCATTAATCTGCAATTTTTCAAATGACTGTAGATAAACAGATTCCAACCACTGTTCACTTTTGTTCTGTGTTTCATTTTCTGGGCAATTCATTTTGCTGGCTCATGTACAGATTTTAAATTAAGGTTCACGACTCATTTGTTTGAATAATTCATAATTAATTGAGTTGCTAATTTTGTCATTTGCTAAAGTACCCTGGGATGCATGGCATTAAAGGTCCTATTGAACTCTGGGCTGATTAACTGATTTCTAGATTTTGTTTTTAGCAGAACATCTTGCAGATGTGAACAAAAATAATGTTTCATCTTTTTGCTTTGGTCTCTTTGTTTTATACCAACATGACATAACAACACAGAATGAATAGCCAGTTTAAAAAACCAGCTGTGAAAAACAAAAGACAACCTAGGACTTATCTCTCTTTTATCAGATTCTGTAGTGAATTCATTTTTATCATCATGAGCAATTACCACAAACACACTATGGCCTGGAATTCAGGAACTTGGAGAAACTCTACTATCGAAAATATATTAGTCCATAGAGCTCAACTAATCAGTAGCATCCAAATTTTTACGGGGGGGGGGGGGCTCTATTTTACACAGGAAATATCAAGGGAAGGGGAGCAAACAATTGTGGTAAAAATGGCATAAAGAACCTTTTTTGGGGGGGTGGTGGTTTTTGTTTTGTTGTTGTTGTGTATGTATGGAAATCTAAAATTTTCAGATATGTTTTTTTTCCCTTCCTCTGTGTTGAGATGGGAGTGATTTTTCTCTTCTCTCCCACTTTGGCAATTGGTTTGAAAATAACATGCATCATTGAAGTGTCCCTGAGGAAGAAGCTTGAAAAATTCACAGTGCAGGATGTAAGGAATTATGGTGAGTGGAAAAGGTTTAAGGCTTTTGATGTTATTATTTTCAGTTCAACTGATTTCAAAGGAAGTACAATAGAACAGAAGTTTATGAAGGACACAGATCATTGACAGAAGCAGAAGACTAACCGAGCCCTTGATCCTAAACTCTTCCAGTTCTCACAGCCTTTACTAAAGCTTTTTTATTATTATTATTATTATTAAAAAGTACATCCTTGCTCTTGGGAGAGAGAACTATAATTTACAATGAAATAATTCTACAATATATTACTTCATTCCATCCCACAAAGCACTGTGAACAGGGAGCCCTGGTAAAACCATTTATAGTCCTAACAGATGTTACCTACTGTACATAAGTTCACTTCTGCCATCTCTACTTCCCACCATCCTCTGCCTTGAGTTTTTCTGAAAAAACTGGAAAGTGTGGAGAGAAAATAAGTGTTTTTAGACACCTTGTCCAGGTCTTTGGGTCTTACAGAATCTTGAACAAAGTTTGCTGGGGGCTCAGAATTTGACCTGAAGCACCTTAGCGAAACCCAGCTTCATTTCAGAAAAAAAAACCCAGAGCACATTAGAATCAGATTAATTCAGCTAAGGGCTTAGGATTTGTCTCAATTTTTATGTGTGCCCCTTCATATGCCATAAAGAAAAAGTAATTTCCAGTAGAAAACTAAGAAAGCATAGCTGCTTTCTCTATATGTTTTTCTATGTTCTCTACATTGAAAAAAATAATAATTGTGGAAGCTAAAAAAATATTGTGGGAAAGACCCAGGTGTCTTCTGCCATGTTGATTTTCTTCTCATGGGAGAGTGTATAAAAAAAAACCCTCTGACACTTCTCTGCATGCCTTGGTACATTAAAAAAAATCCCTCAGATTTCTTTCTTTGTGAAGGAAGGTAAATATACGTATCCCAGGATAATGTTGCAGGATCCAATCTGAGCTGGCCACTGGGACCAGAGTTTTATTCTTCCAAGCTTTTGGGCTCATACCGGAGTCGCTCATCAGGTAACATCTCTGTTTCTGGAATATGTGCACCAGGCTGTTTTATGTGTTGTACTTATATGGCTCCTAGTTGTGGGTGCTGATGACTGGCTATTAATTGTTATTTCCTTGTGCTGCTGTGGCCTCTGTTCCTAAGTACCTGATAGGCTGGTGGTAAATCAGCATTACTATTTACTGACAAAGGGCTGTTTCCCAGGCTTCAATCACTTTTCTAGCTACTTTTGTCCGTTCTTGGCCAATAATTATATAGTAGCTGCAAAATAAAATGCATGTCCTTGTTCATTGCAATGTGAGGCTACCAATATGTACAAGTATGTTACATAGGATATCCATCTCTCTCTCTTCCTTTCTCCCTCCCTCTCTCTCTCCCCCTATCTTATTTATCTATCTACACACACACACACACACACACACACTGCAAACTGGATAGAACTCAGAGATGAAAGCTCTGAAGGACATCAACTGTTTCTTGTTATAATGAATGCTGTGATTGGTTGACTTTAATAGTAAGGGCCAATGATAATCTTTGGGATAGCAATTATACTAAACTTAGAAGTAACAGTGATGTTTTGCTTGTATTAATTGTTTGAATTGATACCTTAATTCATTAGATTCTCTGCAAACAAAGGATTGCTATAGCTTCAGCATCAGGGAGCTTTCAATTAATGCTCTGAGTACTAAGCATGGAGTGCACACTTTCCTTACTTTAAACTCTCATTCTATATAGACACATTGTTAGCATGTCATGCTCTCAAGATAGAAATTATATGACTTTGTAGTTCACTAGACAATCCATGTCCCCCATGTCATTTTTTCAGAGATATTTCCTTACCTAAGCAGGACAGGACAATTTCAGCAGCATGAATGACAAGATCAAACATGCCACCCTCTGTTGACAGATAATTGCTTAAAAATAAGTAGGAGCAGAAAAAAATGACATCTTTTCATAATGGAAATATGTTACCTAAAGCAGAGGTCCCCAACCTTTTGGGCACCAGGGACCGGTTATGTGGAGAAAGGTTTTTCCACAGACCGGAGGGGGCATGGCTTTGTGTGCTGCCTGCATCCCATGGATGGGGCTCTCCTTGTTTGTGCGGACTGGTTCCTGACATGCCGTGGCCCAGTACTGGTCCACAGACCGGGGGTTGGGGACCCCTGCCCTAAAGGATCTATTTGGGGGATGCTATTTTTGATTTATGTATAAATGACCTACAATTAGGAGTGAGCAGTGAACTGACAATATTTGCTGGTGATTCCAAATTATTGAAATCATCAATCCTCCCCTTAATTCACCTCAAATGGATTACCTCAACAAGAGAAAAATGAATTTTAAAACAGTATGTGCAATTTAATATAATCAAGTACAAAATAATGCATATTACAGCAACAAATTCTCTCTCTCTGTATGTGTGTGTCTCAATACTCACACACATAGAGAAAGTTCACTGAAATGTCAGCTGAAAAATAAAGGTGAATTCCAATCTAAGAATTTTCAGGAAGGGAGATATAAATAAAACTGCCTGTAACTATTAACCTATGGGATACTGCACTTAGAATAATTGTAAAGTTTTGATCACTGAACCTTATAAAGGTTATTGTAGAGCAGAAATTATTAGCTAGAGCAATTCATCTCAAAGCAATTAATATTGTTTTTGAGATTTATTTTACTTGCAAAGGGAATAGAAAGTAGTAAGATATAATCTCTCCCCTCCCATTTCTCATAACATTAAAGCATAGGGGCATCCACTCATACAAAATATAAGGACATCCAGGATTGCTAAAAGGAAATGTGTCTTTACAAAACCTGCAATACAAATGTCTAATATATCAGAATTTCTTATGACATTATTAAAATAATGGTACATTTGTTCAAACTTTAACCTTGCCTTAGATAGTATATGAGATATATGCACATATTTTAACATTGCAATTCCACACATACAGATTGAAAAATAAATTTTACTATCATCGGTCAGATTTATTGTCTTGTCAGCCCTACAAGGTAGTCCAAATAGGAAACCGAAACCATGACTATTAACACTACATTTATCATAAGGTTACAGCAACAGAATCTTGCAAGTCTGAAAGCATTTCTCCCCTCTTTTAATTTTTCTTTCCAAAAAACTAGTGACAGTTGATTCTAAGATCTTCTCATGCCCTGTTTCCTTCTGTGAGCTAAGATATCTCTTGTCTGACCATTGTCTAGACTGCAACTCTTCCCCTTGGCTGCCAAGGTTATTATCATAGCCCATTGAAAAGTCTATATAGAATTACAATCTGCAAATTATCAATAGCATAAACTGTGAAAGGATTTGACGTTTTAAAGTAATTGCAATATACACTTTCCAAAGAAACTTTATTCCTCACAAATGAAGGTGTCCCAGGATAATGTTGCAGGATCCAATCTGGGTTGGTCACCAGGACCAGAGGTTTAGTCTTCCAAGCTTTTGGGCTCATGCTGGAGCCCATCCTCAGGTGAATATCTCTGTGTTCTTTATTCTTCATTCCTTTTTAATGCTACATTTTGGCGTATAGTTCATTCAAAGTACCACTACAATAATTTATTTATGACACAGACCTGGATGCCACTGAGTTCCAAGTAGCTCTTAAGGGGAAGCCAACTCCCTTCATTGATAGGTTAGTCCAAAATGAAGGGGGCATGTGTGAAGATCTGATTTTTCTTCCCACCATTTTCTTATCCCAAAGGATGAGACCAAAAATAATGGATGGGTTGCTTCCACTTGTAGCAGGCAGTCCTGAAGGAAGCAAGGACCCAAACTGAAAATGCTTTATGTAACCAGCAATTTGGATTGAATCCAGAAGTCTATTGGCTAATTGTCCAGTGTATCTCCTAAAAAAATTTCTGATTTTATTCTGCTGAAACTACCTGGCCTCCCATGCCCCCATGTCAACATGAAGACATTTTGTGTAAGATGCAGCACCTTCCAGGCAATGTCTCGTAAAGCAAATTGCAGTAATCTAATGTAATTACAACAATAATGTGATTCTAGCAAAGGAAGATTTTCTTTATAGTGTGCATACAGACATATCCTTTTTCTTTCTATCTTCTTTAATCACCTCATTTTTTCCATGCAATTTATTATGAGATTTTGACATAAAAGTTAACTTTAAAAAGAAGGAAAGAAAAACATACAGTTGGCTTTTGCTGTGATAATTGCAATGTAGCATTTGGATTATAATGGAGGTAAAGGTGAGTAACTCTGTGGGAGTGGGGAAGGGGGGAGATTCTTCAAATCTACACACACCCTTTCCTAAAATATTAAACTGAATCACTGCAGGGTTAGTTATAATGATCTTATTCTTGGCATTATTATGATTAAATTGGGTATATTTAACTAAGCAATGATAAATTAAAAGCACAGTGGAAATCTGGGTGGGTGTGAACAGATGAGTAATCTTAATTAGAAATATAATATGCCCATTATTCTGTGCTGCAGATGAACTTTTATATTATAAATGATAGAGATAAAAGGCTTTTTGTGCAGTGTATTTCCTTGTTGACTAGAGACAAAAGTGAAGTGAAAAGGGTAAAGAATGCATGGGTAATTAATTTCAAGATGAAACATCAAATATCCTACGTAAGTATAATACTCATTTTATGGATATCAGAGAAAATGTTTACTACTTAATCAAACAAAAAAAGCAGAACTACATTGAATTGGGATCATTTTAAGAATTTGTTTGTCACCAAAAATTTTTTTTTAAAATTAATCTGAGCAGAATAAATGAAAGCATTTATAAAAACAGGTAAGATATTTCTATTGCATTTATCTTTAAAAATTTCAGGGAGTTTTGAATAGAAAGAAGCTCAGAGAATAACGATAAAATAGAGAAAAATCCAAATGAACGTTTGCATTTATTAAGTTTGTCTGCCTCAGAAGAGAAGGTTCACTGGGCCATCCATATGGAAGTTGAAGCCATAAACATGGGGAGGTTCTCATAGAATTTTATCTGAGTACAAAGTGTTGCCATTTTAATCATTAAGATGTAGCCTTCTTGCTCTTGATCCAAGCATAAATAGTGCAACATACTTTGACTGTAATAATCAACCTTTTTTTTCATACAACAGAAATTTTGTTGTGCCTTAAAGAACAAAGTATGACTTACAGCAAGCTTTCTTAGGCTACAGATCACCATAGTTTTTACCTTGGAGCTTAGTTATGTAGATTATTGGTTGAACATTCTATTGTTGTTTTGTTTTAACTTTCTGTACACTGCCCAGAGTCATCATTATGAAATGGGAGGGCATATTAATTATTTAGATAAATAAATATGAGTTATATAGTGAAAAACAAGGTTTTTTAGTTCTTGAGTAATCCTAGTATATTCTAGCTTTAAATTTCGTGACAATGGTGCCAAACAAATGGCCTGCTTATCACTGGTTATTAAAGAAACTACTGCAACTCATTCTTGGTCCTTGTCTTTGTATCTGTGTATCTGCATCTGTGTCTGTCTGTGTATTTAAAATTTTGGGTAATTGCCAAAACTTAGAAAGTCTTCCTCCCCCACGCTCCAATTTTGCAAGTAGAAAAATTAACATCTCTGGAAAGGAGTTGATTTCATGCAATTTGATTGCTTTATTTATGCAATTATTTGTTTAGTTGTTTATCTATAAATTACAATAATGCAACTTGGAAGAGGCATATCTGTCATGGAGTCTTATGCACTACATAGCTTGCTGCTGTCTTGCTAAATCGTACTTAAAAAGTTGTAATGATTGCTACTGACCCATGCAAAGGAAAAAAAGCTGACAACTTTCACTTTACACAATGATACTTCACTTTCTGACTTCCCAATATCTTCTCAAATCTCCTCTGGAGGTTTTCCATCACTCCAGATCAACTATGGAAAACCTGTGCCTGGAATATAGGGAAACATAACAACTGGAAATCAGGCTATTTGTTTAAAAATGGCATTCCATGTTTTGAATAAGAGGGTTGTTTTTTTTGGGGGGGGGGGTCTAAGTCTTTAATTATGGTGGTTTGGGGATTTCTAAAATTCTAAGATTTAGGATAACATGTCAATAAGGATTCACTTCTCAAACAAAATAATCAGTGTAGTCTGCACTAATTCTGTAACAAGTGACTTTTATTCTCCAATCTTGGTGATCAGAGCATAGGAAAATAAACAAACTAAAAATTACTAACAGTTTATGGTAGTTTACCCCTAAACTGTTCTTTCATTTCTTTACAATATTCCTTTCTTTCAGAATCATTTCAACCTCCAGGTGTTTATAGAGAAATCCCACCTTACCCTTTGGGCTATATTTGTATATCAATAAAATCCCCAAAGAAAAAAGAAATGATATCATAATTATTGATTGCTGATTTTAGAAGTAATTTCTTTAAGCAGACTGTCACAGTGCCCCAGCTGGGGAGGGGTGACTGTCAGTTTTTCTCCCAGTTTCCAACAAATGCTATGATAAATAACATTCAACCTACTTTTTTCTTTTGAATTTAGCAAATTCAAGTTACTTCGTGAACGGCAATTTCTTCTCTTGTACACCCACCATGTCATCTCCTGAATGTACACCTGCCAGCTAATTACCATACTGTTAACTGGAGTGACACTGATGTCAGACTTTTATACTGCAGCTCTTAACAGAGATTGCACTGAAGCTGATTTTGCTCACCAGGCACAAGTGTTTCTACATAAGAAAGCTAAACATTTTTGAATCCTCTCTTTCTGCTTTCTTTACTGCTAAACCCAGGCTCTTCTGGCTAAATTAAGCTCACTCTATTACCTCTAGATTCTATGGTAACATTAAGAACATACTGCTAGAAAACCAGTTCACTCATTCAGTATGTGAACAAATAAGCCATTATGAACCCAACATCACAGGACAAATTTTCAGGTTACGCCTTATTCCTTCAAACCAAATGTTCTATGAAAATAATTCATACACTTTGCAAGGACAAATGTCTGATCAAGTGATCAGCAACTATGAGCCTTTTTCAGACATTTTAACAACTGTCAAGTGATTGTACAAATACATGGTTTGACATGTTAACATGTTATATAAACGTTCATTCATTCATTCATTCAAATTGAAAAACATATGAAAGGCTGACAGTTTCAGATCTACAGTATTCTGAACTCCAGGTGGATGATGCTCCAAAGAGAAGATGCCATTGTAGAAAAAACTGTCTTCTGGGTTCCATCTGATGGCACTTAATAGATAAGGCCAGGGGTCTTCAAACTTGGCCCTTTTATGACTTGTGGACTTCAACTCCCAGAATTCCTCAGCCAGCGTGCCTGGCTGAGGAATTCTGGGAGTTGAAGTTCACAAGTCATAAAAGGGCCAAGTTTGAAGACTCCTGGATAAGATCATTAACATATATCTCCTGCTTGATCTGAAAGGACACCTTATTATTTCCTTCCTCTTTTAGCGCTTCAGGTATTGAGGGAGATACAACATTCTGATTCTTGCTTTTCTGATAGTCTCAACCATTGTTACTCGATGCTGCTGTAGTATGGTTTTGATGTTGCCTCTCCATTTTCTATTGGGTCTGCCTCGTGTTCTTTGGTCTTTTCCTCTTTTTGTATATGCTTGCACGGTATGTATAGCATTATGTGCTATGTGGGGGATTACATGTTATAAGGATCTCAAAACCTATAAGGCAATATTTAGTTCAAATGTACAGAAACATAATTCCAAGATGAAGCATGGAACCAGAGAGACTAAGGAATGAAGTCAGCATGTGTGGCCATGGGCTGTATCCAATGTCAAGCTTTCATACAGCCAGATGAATATCTGGAGATTAGCATAAAACTCCTTTTATTTTAGCAAGTTTTTCATCTAGTGGAGATGCTCTCAGTTAATTAAGCACCTGTCTTTGAATTGATTTTCATGTAGTAATCAACCGTTGCCTGTTAGTTTTGTTGTTTTTATGTCTGCTACTGAAGCTTTTGTTTGTTTATTCTTTTGAAAAATGTTCTTGTAAGCCATGTTAAGATTTTAGGGTAAGGGAAATCAAAGGACAGGATATAAATATTTGCAATATCAAAGAAAAAAATGTACTTTTTACTTTAGGAAGTATCTAGTCATTCTCTGCTTTAGCAACAGTTATGGTCTGCTTGTGTTAATGTTTTAATTGTTAATTGTATTTATTGAGAACCATATAAAAATAATCAATTCAGTCATTTTGAATTTATGGTTTTGATTTCTTTGGAAAATATCTCAAATCCAATTGTTGTTTCAGTTGAATAATGTATAATCTAATTAATCTGTATCATTTTGGAAATACAGAATTATATCAGATTATTTAAAATTCAGTATATGATTACTAGAATCATTTCTACTTGTCCCTAAGCTCAATGTAGTTTGTCACACAAAAAGAGTTGCATCAGAGCACTGTATGGAACCTATTGTAGTACCCAAGAATCCAAACAGCTGGAGACCAGGTAACTATGTGAACAATTCAAGCAGAATCGGTACCCACAATAATTTGTTACAAGATATATCTACGCAACATGGTGGGGAGAGAAAGGAAGAAACAAGGTACAAGACCAACCACATGGCATACCCTGCCATACATAAAAACATTTCAGAAGCTGTGGAACTCAGCTTCCGAGATCTACGAATGGGCACCGCCCAGAGTCTACCATACAAGGACAAGTTATGTATTGTAAAGATTGCTTGGATGTAGGAGATACTTCCAATGTAGTCTACCAAATTGCCTGCATGGATTGTCCCGGTTATTATGTAGGACAGATGGAGAAGAAGCTAACCACCAGATTGCAAGAACACAAGCCAGTGGTCAGATGAGGAGACCCAAAATCATTGGTGGCCTCATACTGCAATAAACAAGGACATACATTCAGCTTTGCAGCTACTAAGATTGTTGGATGAGCAGGCCCAAAAAAACTGTCAGGAAAGTGATTAAAGCCAGGCTCCTCATCAGTCAACAGGAATGCTGATTTACCACCAACTTATCAAGTACTTAGAAGGTGAGGGCAAAGGACAGCCAACAACTTAATAGCTAGCCAATCAACATCTAAAAAGCCTAACAGACAGCATATAAATACCAGGCACAGAACAGCACAGACTCTGCTAGAGAGAAGCTCCCCAAAGATGGGTGCCAGCATAAGTCCAAAAATTCAGAAGACAAAACTTCTGGTCCCGGTGACTGACACAGATTGGATCAATTCACAATGCCTCATAGACTTGATTTCTCTTACTGTATAAGCCATAACATTGGTACCAGGATGCTATTCTTCCTTAGAAAGGTTAAAAGGTAGAGCCATTTTGGTAGTATCAGCAATTTGTTATGTGTTTCCCTCTCCCCCCACACCAAATATGTATTAATATAACTCTTATGTTATGTATTTTAAATTGCATTGCCCATTCCTATTATTTAGATTTATAGATTGTGACAGAACCTTTATTATGTTTCAATTGCTCTGTGTTATAGTTTTTCCCAAACTCCAGGATCTTCTGGAATCATGTCAAGCTCTTATTTCTGGGCTCCAGGGCATCATATGATTTTTCTGTGTTATTTCTATATGTCTATTGGTTATTCAGCTCTCATTTTTAAAAATGCACATTATATCCTGTCTTTATCTCCAATTCAATCTCAAAGTTGCAGTAAGTGAAGCAGATATACCCATTTCTCAAGAAGACTGCTATGAAATTCATACAGTCTGAGAAAACTTTTATTTCTACTACTAATAATGAACTTTTGGCAAGAATAAAAAAAATGATCAAGTTCTCAGAGCTGCCAATCCAATGTTACTCTTTCACTAATTAAGGAAATAAGCAATACATGTTTGGAAAATTAAAAGGAAACTTTCTTTAACAATATGGGTCCCACTTGTGTAAATAACAAAGGCTTGCTATTTATCTTCTAAAACTTCCTTCATCCCACACACAAAATCTAATGTCGTTTGCTATTAAGTATTTCTCATCTATGAAAAAAATGCTACTGGATTGGTTCTCAGGGGCTGATAACCAGTTTGAACAAGGGTAATTGATGATTCCTTAACAGCACAGCTGAAATGTGAATTGAAAGAAATATGAGCAAATAAAAATATGATCCAGCTGTTATTAACTAACAAGTGTGAATTGGACTGTGGGAAGTCAGAGCCCCCCAGAGAAGGAAATATTAAAAGGGCAGAAAAAATATATTTTTCCTCAAAAGGATTTTTAAAAGCAGAAACCAACCCTGGCTCCAAATCTGTCCCCAAGCAGGAGCCAGCCCTATACAAATGCAAATGTAAAACCATCAGAAAGTTGGAGCTAGAGAACTCAAGAAGAAAAAAGAGACTTAAAATCTGCATAGCTCACCCAAACTCTAAGACTCATTAGCCCAGCCCCAGGGAAGCAAGATATGACTTTTGGGACATAATAGGACTAACCCATTATCATCAAGTATACCAGAGAGGCACACCTAGAGTCAGGTCAGAATACGTGACACAGGAAATATCCTCAAAGTTCATGCCATAGGAACAGGAAACTATTCCAAACGAAAGGCTAGAGAGGGCATAAAAACCTACTGCCCATGTGCTCAGGCCCTTCTCTCCTCTGGTCTTTCCTGCAAGAACCATCTTTCTGTTTCTTCAATAAACTGTAAACATCTTCCCAAAGCAGTCGCCATGTTGCTTATTTATTCCCCGCTTGGATGAATCAGGATGAAGACTTTACTTTCAACAATTTGGCACCCCAGAGATGGGACTCCAAGCTGACTTCTCCAATGGACTGAGACTGGTAAGCCCCATCTTGTCGGCAGAAGACTCTTTGTGTCTGTAGATGGGTTTCCCAGGCCTTGCCCATGTGGAGCCAGGGTAGTAAAGGGAGTTTTTGGGTTTGAGCTCAAGGGCTGCTTTGGAAAGAAGGTGAAGGTGAGTACCTCTAAATTTTAAGTTTAAAGCCCAGGGGAACAAAGGAAATGTGTGTATGTCTGTGTGTATGTGTGAGAAGACCCTTTTTTTCCCAATCACAGTTAGATTTTGCTCTGTCTGGTCTTTCCTAGCCACAGAAAGGATCTGTTTAATTGGCAGAACCTGGAAAGCATGGCGGTTTGGCCAGAGTGTAGGACCTTTTGTTAGGGAAAAGGGACAGGCTGTGTGAAAATGGAATGGAATGAGTTAATGAGAGAATTGGATTTGGGCAACTAGCTGGTAAGGTCCTGTAAGCAAAGCCCACCTACTGGAAGTGCCAGTACTCAAGTGCAAAAAAAGGACAGGTCTTCCCAGACTTCTAAGTCTGAAAACTGATAGGCGGTGTGTAAATGGAGGCGGGTACCTCCTCGGACAATGTATTTTTGAGGTCCTCAAAACCATGGGGATCCCTAAACTGGAAGGGGCACTTACTCCATGTAGGGACTGGAATCCTTCCTGGGCAATTTTTTAGTGCCCAAAAATTGAGGCGGGGCGGCAGGTTTGTTGTCGCTAAGAGTGGCTGGGAAGTGCTGCTAGGGAAAGAAACCCGACTGAGCCAGTTTGGACCCCACATTGGAAGGGGAACATGGGTAGCTGCAGTTCGAGGGTTGGAATTAGAGATTTGCTTATTGGAGATTTGCTCAAGGTGTGGGACGAGAGGCTGAGTGCCTGTCCTGGATGGTAAGAAAAAGAAAAAGCGAGCAAGACAAATTTGTGAAAATGGGCTTTGCTTGGGCTTTGCTGGGAAACCAATTTGGCTAAATAAAGGTACTTAAAAGGGAAAATAAGAAATAGTGATTCTCTCTCTCTCTCTCTCTCTCTCTCTCTCTCTCTCTCTCTCTCTCTCTCTCTCTCTCTCTCTCTCTCTGTGTGTGTGTGTGTGTGTGTGTGCAACCACATGGTATGTTTAAGATCTGTGCCTTCTGGGAGTTGAAGTCCGTGAGTCATAAAAGAGCTAAGGTTGCCTACCCCTGCCCTATACCATTTCAGAAAAATGGCTGTCTAATCTCTTCTTAAAAACTTTCAGTGTTGGAGCATTCACAACTTCTGGAGGCAAGTTGTTCCACTGGTTAATTGTTCTAACTGTCAGGAAGTTTCTCCTTAGTTCTAGGTTGCTTCTCTCCTTGATTAGTTTCCATCCGTTGCTTCTTGTCCTGCCTTCAGGGGCTTTGGAGAATAGCTTGACTACCTCTTCTTTGTGGCAGCCCCTGAGATAGGGCAGCCAAGAAAAGTCAGTGCCCTCCTAACCATACCGAAGCACTCCGAATTTGTTGGTGATGTCTATTTTGCTCTATGAGTTCATGGTGACCTAACTCTAACCCTAAGTGGAATTTTCCTCCAATGGGATTTTCCCATGTATTTTACCAGGAAACATAGATAGTGCAGGGTAGAAAAATGAGTCTCCTCCTAACTATACCAAATCACTCCGAATTTGTTGGCGATGTCTATTTTGCTCTATGAGTTCATGGTGACCTAACCCTAACCCTAAGTGGAATTTTCCTCCAATGGGATGTTCCCATGTATTTTACCAGGAAACATAGATAGGGCAGGGTAGAAAAATGAGTCTCCTCCTAACCATACCCAATCACTCCGAATTTGTTGGCGATGTCCATTTTGCTCTATGAGCTAATGGTGACCTAACCCTAACCCTAAGTGGAATTTTCCTCCAATGGGATTTTCCCATGTATACTGCTCACAAAAATAAAGGGAATGCAAACCCCTTCAGTTCCATGGTAAAATGTTCCCTTTATTTTTTTGAGCACTATATTTTACCAGGAAACGTAGATAGGGCAGCCTAGAAAAGTAAGTGCCCTCCTAACCATACCCAAGCACTCCAAATTTGTTGGCGATGTCAATTTTGCTCTATGAGTTCATGGTGACTTAACCCTAAGTGGAATTTTCCTCCAATGGGTTTTTCCCATGTATTTTACCAGGAAAAATAGATAGGGTAGCATAGAAAAATCAGTGTCCTCCTAACCATACCCAAGCTCTTCGAATTTGTTGGGATGTCCATTTTGCTCTATGAGTTCATGCTGACCTAACCCTAACCCTAAGTGGAATTTTCCTCCAATGGTATGTTCCCATGTATTTTACCAGGAAACATAGATAGGGCAGGGTAGAAAATCAGTGTCTTCATAACCATACCAAAGCACTCCGAATTTATTGGCGATGTCCATTTTGCTCTATGAGTTCATGGTGACCTAACCCTAACCCTAAGTGTAATTTTCCTCCAATGGGAGTTTCTCATGTATTTTACCAGGAAACATAAATAGGGCAGCCTAGGAAAGTAAGTGCCTTCCTAACGATACCCAAGCACTCCGAATTCGTTGACAATGTCCATTTTGCTCTCCGATTTCATGGTGACATAACCCTAATGCTAGGTACTTGATTGTGCTGTTCATTATATGCTGTTACTGCCTGCATTACTGCATCTCTCTCTCTCTCTCTCTCTCTCTCTCTCTCTCTCTCTCTCTCTCTCTCTCT
>NW_015386707.1:1011861-1037137 GCF_001527695.2 Protobothrops mucrosquamatus
TCTAACTGTCAGGAAATTTCTCCTTAGTTCTAGGTTGGTTCTCTTCTTGATTGCTTCTTCAGGTGCTTTTGAGAATAGATTGATCCCCCCTCTTCTTTGTAGCAGCCACTTAGATATTGGAACACTGCTATCATGTCATCCCAGTCTTTCTTTTCATTAAAGTAGATATACCCAATTCCTGCAACTGTTTTTTCTGTGTTTTAGCCTCCAGTTATTTTTTTGACTTTCTCTGCACATTTTCAAGAACACTTCCAAGTGTGGTTTTACCAAGGCATTATAAAGTGTTTTTTATCACTTCATGTGATCTTGATTCTATATCTCTGCTAATGCAACCTAGGATTGTGTTGGCTTTTTTGGTGTCTGCACACACTGCTGGCTCATATTTAAGGGATTGTCCACTAGGACTCCAATATCCCTCTCACAGTAACTACTATTGAACCAGGTATCACCTATTCTATACCTTTGCATTTGGTTTTTCTTGCCTAAATGTAGAAATTTACTTTTCTGACCATTGATTTGCATTTTGTTAGACAGGGAGCCATGTTCAAGTCTGTCAGCATCCTTCTGGATCTTCAGCATATTTTCTGGAGTGTTGGCTTTTCCTTCCAACTTGGCATCATCTGCAAATTTGATGAATTCTCCTTATATTTCCTCATCTAAATCATTAATGAAGATATTGAAGAGTACTGAGCCTTGGGGTACCCAACTGCATACTTCCTCCCATGCAGTTTTAGTTCCATTAAAGACTACACACTGAGTGCAGTTTGTTAACTACTTACAAATTGATCTGTTGGTGATGCTGTCTAACCCACATTTTTCTATCTTATCAAGTAGTAGGTTGTGGTCTACTTTATAAAATACCTTACTGAAGTCCTAGTCCAAGGTACTTAACAAATTAAAACATGAATGATAAATTGGATGCAAAACTTTAAAGAAATAACCCTATTGCAACAATTGGAAGAACTCTGGAACAAGTCTAAACAATTTACCCCAAGCTATAGTTTGAGAGAGAACTGGTATAAAATGTTTTACAGATGGCATAAAAACTCATCAATAATTGCCAAAATCATATAGCAATAAATGCTGTAAATGTTACAAGAAAAAATGAATATTATACCATACGGTGATCATGCAAAAAAATCTCCAAATTTTGGAAAGATATATACAGCAACATTCAGAGAATCTGAAGAATTAGTTCAAAATCGTTACAGTGATAGAAATACAAGGATGGGGGAAAAATCAACCATTAAAAATAATGGATTCATTAACAGAGACCAACATAAATCAAATAGTCCGAATTTAGAGAAAAAGAAATCTTTTCATCTTGAATTTGTATTTCAAAATGACTGTCTGAAATGCATTAGGAACAGCCAATAAGGCAACACTGTTGCCATAGATTATATTTTGTCCAGTAATTGACCCATTGGTAGAGCTGCTACAATTTAATAATTTTGGTTTAGTATGAATTTCATTAATCAACTTCCCACAAGAGAAAAGAAGATAAAATTGCTGCAAAGTTCAGCAGCTTGCATCAACTATTAAGTACTCCACAATAATGCATTTGAATTGAAATTATAAAATTGTAAGAATCAACAGTACATGAATTGTACAATATGTTACCTGAAACCACCTATTTCATCACTGAAAGTCTATTATGGACAACCAATGAAATTGGTGATACCAGAAAATAGTAGAAAAACCAAAATGTCAGAAGAGACCAAGCAGATGATGTAGAAACAATGACAATGGAAACGTAAACAGGCAGCCAGAAACACTAAAGAATATATTGAAGTAAACAACATCATTGAAAGCAGTTGAAAGAAGATATTGGAAAATAAAATTGTCCGCTTATACAAACAGTATTTGAAGATAGCAAAAATATGAAGCAAAGACAAGAGTATGTGACATAATGCATAGCTGTGCAGAAATGGCAATATTATACAATGAACAGATCATTGATGGACATCCAAACAATCTTTGATGGAATGCTAATTAAAAAAGCCAGAAAATACTCAAAGAAGCAAACAACAAGTCAACGTTACTGATTGGAATTATTTATTTCATGATGAAGCAGTTGAGAAGCAGCTGAAGAGTTCTTCATCCTGCAATGGATTGAATTTAGGATGGTGTTGGTAATATTATCCAAGTTACTAAATGAAATGCTGTGTTCAAAATATAGTAAAATACTTGGCATAGCATGCTTAAGAATCTAGATTGGATGATAACTAAGGACTTTAAGTTTTAAGCACCTGAAAGTCATATAACATTTGGGGAAATCACTATTAATAAACATTATGCTTTATGAAATGGATTTGTTGTCTCTTGCCATTCAGTGTGATATGGTGAAAGCAAAGAGCCATGCAAATGTGATGGGTTGTATAGAAATTTGATAAACAAACAAACAAACAAAACCATTGGGATCCACTGGAGTTGGGTGGACTATACATCATGCATATGTACATACATACACAATAACACCAGTAACAACAACCTAGTCTGCCTCGATGCTTCCCTTCATGCAGCAGAAATGAACTGTGTACCTCAGGATATCCATTTTGTCTGCAGACATATCCACTCCATTCCGATGCTTCACTTTGCATGTCAGAAGAGAAGTTTCAAACATGAGGCTGATTTAACTTGACATCAGTTAAAGGCCTTGCTTCAAAGGCATCAGCTTCTCTACATATGCTACACTTCTGCAGAAGCCACTGTTTTTTTTATAAGCAAAACAATATAGTGTGACCATTGTGCCCCACTGCTTAGAACCAGGAGGAGGGAAGTCAATTTTCTTTGTGAGTTTGCTTCAAGGGAATTTTTTCACTTAGAGCTTCATGAAACTTAAACACCCTTTTGAACCTCTAAACATCCCTACAAAATGTCACCTTCTTCCAATTATATTATGTTTTTCTTAGCCTGCAACAGTTTACAGTATTGCTCAACCCCTCCCCTTCTCTTATAGTCTTGAACAATTGAATAATTATTCAACAAAGTAGGCAAAGAGGCAGTGTCTATGGCTAAAATTGTGCTTAAATAATCTTTTAGAGCTTAATTCTGATGCATTTTCTTTCCTTGTCCTTAGGAATTGTTTTAATGATCCTGTCATTTGAAAATCCTAGTGGCTGACCTCACAGCAATATGGATTATTCCTTTTTTATGTTAATTTCACAATATATGCAGCTTGAATATTCAGGAGAAATGTAGGCAGAATATTTGAAGTGCATTTCACTTATAGTACCTCAAGTAGTTACAAGAGAGAAATATTTTCAACTGGTTGTCCTCAAAATATGCATATAGACAATATCTAAAGGTTCTTTACACAAATCATTGTGTAGAATAAAGAGGATGGTTTGTATGTCACACATAATGGTATATCAATGTTGAACATTAAAATTCTGCGATTATACCTCAATCTGATCTGAATGTTCACTGTTTTTATAGCACATACTGTATAACTTTTCAATTATCAGGCCCCAGTCAAGAGACAAGACAGTGAGATCCAGTCGAATCTAATCCAATTGAATCCAATCCCTTATTTGCTTACACCCAATATATAATGTCTTGCCAAACAAAAGCTATAACTTTTTAAAATATATCTTGAGATATTCTAGGATGTGTTTACCCCGAATATCTTCCTTCCTCATCCATCCAGCTTGAAACTTTTGATCTGGGTCTCTTTCTAGGAAAGCTCTAAGTTGATAAAATCTCTCACCTACTTCTGTCAGTGCACATTCCATCACAACAATATATGTTATACCTGGGATTAGTAAATTATATTTCTCTGGCAAATGACATATGTCAAACAATACTTCAAACAGATATTGCTCATTTATTGGTTGGATATTACCATGGCTGACCCAAGGTAATGATAGTTACTTAAACAAACTGTGCCAGGTCACTAGTTGCAATCTCTCTACAATTCTGGATATTATCATAAGCATACATCAAATTGGTGTGGGGGGAGGGAGAATGCAACAATTCAAAAAACAGAGATCATGGCATAAGCTCTTAGGCACATTGTGTAAGACAACTCAATACAAGCACAAAAAGACAGACATGTTATGATGCATGTTTCTTTTTCTTTTTAGCATTCTCAAGTTTGGTATAAATATCTATGATCTCCACACTTCCGGCAGGAAACTATAGTGATGGAGGGAGTGCAGAAAAGGGCTGCCAAAATAATCAACAGGCTAGAATTATTTCTGCACAATGAAAGCCTGAAGTGTCAAGGAGAGTGGTTTAGGAAAAAAAAAGATGTAAAAGGTATGTAATATTTTATACAAATGTCAATAGATTATAAAAGAAGGTGGAAAATTCAGAATAGAGGTGAACACCCCCCTACCCCATATATACAAAATATAATTAAATTAAGAGACCTGACAATCTGGATAGCTTAAAAAAGAATTAAGAAAGATTCCTGGTGGACAAAATAATGAATGATAGTTATATATTATCTCCTGTATCAGAAGGAGTAGGAGTCTGAATGGCAGTTGCTGGGATACATGAGCAGAAGGCCAAATAACATTTTTGAGTTTCTCATAGGGATCTAGTTAGTAGCAGTGAGGAATATGCAAGATGAATTGCCATCCATCTAATATCCTCAGATCCAACAGTGAGGAATATTCAAGATCTCAAAGATGAATTGCCATCTACCTAGATATTCCTTCACCTCTGGAGAAAGGTTAGAAAATGAGTTACATGGGCTTAGAATAAACCCAAGACTGTGTGAAGGACGAAATAAGATACATGATGCAGAAACTGACAGAAATATAGTTAAGTTTTGCTTTATATTTATATTCTAAGATTTGCTATGCCATATTTCAAAACTAAATAGTTTCCCCATATAATCAAAAAAGACACTGAATATAACCCTAAATAATATCAAGTAATATCGCGTTAAATTGCTTAACATTTGATAAATAAAAAATGACAAACATGAATGCATACAAACACCATGTATGTGTATGTGTGTGTATTGTCTCCAGTTGCTAAATGTGTGTACACACAGTGTGTACATACATACATACATACATACATACATACATACATACATACATACATACAGACAGACAGACAGACAGACAGACAGACAGACAGACAGACAGCAGCTGGATGGCATAGTGATTAGAGTGCTGCCTTTGATGCAGGAATCTGGGGTTCAAATCCTTATCTGGAAAAGTGTAGCTGGATGGTAGTCAGCTGGATGGGGTGGAACTATGAGCAGGCCACATAGCAGACATATAGACCAGCTACAAGTACTTTGATACCACATGGGAACCACAGTGAAGAGGCAAGTAAAATAACAATATACAAGTACCACCTATCAAACTCCAGTTCTGATAGCCAAATAAAGTCCAGGATTACTTTCATTGCTGAAAAACTTACTAATTTATTGAATACATGGCTTGATATAGGCAAAGGATAACTAACTCTAAAACCCCAAGGCATCTAACCATAGCATATAATCATGACATTCCCAGCCCAAGCCCCCAGTAGCTCTTGTGAACAAATTCTCTTTGTTATGAGAACTATCATCTTCTCCACACCTTCTAGAATGTTCTTAAAAGATTTCCAGACAGCCTTCTATCAGTAAACGTCCAAAGAACTAGAAAGGTTTCATTTCTTTAACTAACCCAGTCGAAAGCATCATTTCTCCCCACCCCACTTACTCTAATGGCAAGATGAAAACAAAGAGACATGTAGCTGCAAAACTTTCACTCTTGAGACCACTAAAGTATAAGACAGCTCAATGGGAAGGACAAGAACAAATTCATGCCATCATGCTGGTATAGTGAGTTGACCAAAGGAGGAATGGAAGCTGATGATGTGAAAACCTGGAAGCTCCTCACAATGTTTCCACCTCAACTGCAACACCCAGAGATTATATATGACCTGAAAAGAGGGTGAGCATGATCTATTGAGAGTCAAAACCAATGTCCTGCCTGAAATCTAGAGCATCCAGAAGTACATCAATAAGGTGACACCCAAACATGAGCTACTGGGTGAATGTCTGAGGTAGCAGCAGACATGAGAGGAAGATCTAGCCAAGGAAGTGCCATGGCAATACAAGACCCCGCATGAGATATACCACTGACTGACAATTGAAATGGCAGACATCCTACCAGTGGCTGGGAAAGGCTAGTCTAAAAGACAGCATAAGCAGCAGCACAAGAACGGGCACTAAGCACTAGATACATCAAAGCAAGGGTCTACCACACTAAATGGGATCCTGGTGAAGTATGCAGAGAAACCTCTGAGACAGTACAACCATAGTGATGAGGTACAAGATGCAGGCAGGAACAGCGTAGAATATGTTGTCAAGAAAACTACATGGAGATGTCCAATCGGTTCTCGGGAGTGAAGGCTATCTTGAAGGTAGACCTAAAGCCAGCTGAGTGAATGGCCCAGTCACTCCCTTTCAACCTTAGGAAGGGGGTAATGGCAAACCATTTCTGAAATCTTGCCCAGAATATTGCAGGGATTAGTCTAGGCCAGACATGTCAAACTTGCGATGTCACGTGATGTTGTGCAATGTATCAGGACTGTTTTGCCATTGCCGGCAATGGGATGGGCGCAGTTTGACACCCCTGGTCTAGGCAGTTACCAGGAGTCAACAATGACTCAAAGGCAGAATACTTATACACACAAATAATAAGATTTTTACTCCAAGACTCAAATCTCAGCTTGAACAGCAGGCTTCCCAAGAATTAGAAACTTATTCTATATACAAATAGGGAAACTCTGGCTCCAGAATCTAAGCTAATGTTTAATTAAGATGACCTCTTATCTTTTCATATACAGCCAAGAGGCTTCTACAAAGAGCTAATAGCAATAATATGCCTAGCAAAGTTGCATGTTTGCCAGCCATATCTTGGCAGAGAAATGGATAAAAGTAATTTGAACACTGTTTTTCAAAAAAGAAGTTCAAATAAAGATTTGAAGCAAACCACATTCCAAAAATATTGAATCGTTCAAAGCTGTACATGATGATTAGCCATGAATTTTGACAGTTTTAATCCAACATATGCAGAAGGTACTGAGGTAAAGGTTGGTGCAAACATGTAGGACTCTAAGAGACCATCAAAACCTATGCTTTGTTCACATTCAGGCTAAAGGACAAAACCATGTCTAGAAAAATCCAATGTATAACTAATAATATTTTTTTTTCCTTTTACTCTGAAATTGCACTAGAAATATTTGTGTAACTGAAGTATGAATATGATGGTCTTCCAAATAAAGATGGTATATTTGGGCATATAAATGTGGCAATGAACCCATCATTTTACCAAGTCAGTCCATGAATAATACACTTACACACTGATCACATAAAAAGCCCCACAAAGGTAATTGTTATATTTAGATTGCCACAGAATATCAACAAATCCAGAGTGTTAGTAAATAAAATCCTGGGGAGAAGTAAACTATATGAAAAAAAATAAAATAACTAGAATTACTAGATTTGGAAAGGAGCCAAACTGGAATCAGAGCACCAAGTTGATGAAGTAAAAAATGAGAAGTATTAAAAAGATACAAAATATTTGTGGAGGTCTCCAGATATTTAAAAATGAGCAAAAGAAGGGCAAGATCAATGTTATATGAAATGGATACTTGGTGTAATAATCCCAATTTAATATTCTGGAAAGTGTGAGCATATTTTATTGGAAAGAGTAAGAAAAGAAAAAAGGAAAAACAGTAACAATTCTCAATGGATGCCAAGGATATTGGGTTATATAAATTTTAAAAAAGCAGCAGATTAAGCTAATGGTATGTCCCAAAGATGGACCTGGATGACTGAGAATGTCTATAGACATTAAGCCAATGGTATCAGAAACAAAATAAAAATAAGTCTAATTTTGGACATTTACTCAATAGTAGAAGGTTTTGCATTTTTCCACATGGCATCCCATAAAAATACTGCATGCGGTCACCCTGCTCATTCACTTCCAGCTCCCAGACTGGCCTGATTCTCTTTGAAAAATTGGGAGAACATCACATTAATTAGTTATATGGAATTCTATGCTGATATGTGCAAAAGATCCACCCTCTTGGAAAACCTCCTTCAAGTGGCACTTGAAGTGGCTGAAGAAGGGTGTGTGAAGCATATTAATATCATTAGAAATGATAATTGCAACAATAGATCAGATGTAATACTATCAGAACAGAAATATAAAAGTCCAACTTCAGCATTTTGGGATTTGAACTTCACATTCATATCATTAGAAAAAAAAAAACATGCCAGACTCATTAGCATCCACTGAATTACCATGCATGTTGCAAAGAGAACAGCAACAGCAGCAGATGTTCATTTGTATCTGTAACTAAAGTAATGGAAGCCTTCCCCAGTTTGTTTTCTTCCAAGTGAGTTAAGATGCAACTTGCAGAAACCTTGGAAATGTGAGTACTGTTGGTCCATGATCCTAGTGACTGGGAATTCTGGGAAATGTATTCCAAATGCATCAGAAGAGTGACAGGTTAGGGAAAGCTGTTCTGTACAGATATCGTCCTAAAGTGAACGATATATGTTCTAAAGAGAGCTCAGAGATTTCCAAATGCCCACACATATATTTAATGTGATTATTGTTTAAAAGTTTCCAAAAAAGTAAAATTAAAAAAGGCAATATTTAATACCAATCCATAAAACTAGGCTATTCCTTTGATATCTAAATACCAATAATATATCATTGTAGCTATCCATTGGTTAGTTCCAGATTTGTTTCAAAATAATGGCTGGCCATTTAGAGTAGAACTGATCTTTGAGAAGAGGAGATAGTGAGAAAATTGATGTTGCATGCCCATTTGATATGGAAAGGGTTTTTTTAGATGCTTCTTCTCAATTATTGTGAAAGTACTTTTTTGAATACTACTTATGGAAATCATAACTCATCTGTTAGGAAGAAAAAAAATTGTAAATCTGTTTTGTTGTGAGTTGGATTGTGTCCCCCCCCCATCCCCGGGAAAAAATCTATAATGCTAAGTTGGAAAACTTTTCATAAAGTTTTCACTTCTTCACACTTTGGTTGAGTATTATTTTCCCAATGAATAGCTCACATATTTCTCTTTTCTCACTTACTCTCATTCTGTGTTTACAAAACCTTGGAACTATGTTGTTATTTGATCAATTTAATAAAAGATGAATACAGTTGGTATGTAGATGGTAGAATTATGCTGAACTCTAGACAAATAATAAAAAAAGACTAGCCTTTATCAGAAAACTGACAATCACAGGAGGCAGAGTGAATTATGAATTCAATTTAGCTTGGGATAATTGTTTGGAAGTGACAATGTTTGCTTTGACATTTATGCAGAATGTGGCTCTGTTTGTTAAAAGAAACAAAAAAAACCTGCATGGCTTTGGATGGAAGAGTACAGTTCATTCAATGAATCAACCAAAACCACAAACAAATAGAATTTCTCTTTTTGTGTATGAATTTTTACTAAAGATTATACCCGTTATGTGCATATGATTAGATATTTTTGTACTTGATGAAATCTATGGTAGTATTCAGTGGGGAAATTAGTAGTTTGCCAACATCTGTCTTCGAATTTCACATTTTGGAGAAGTAAATATGCATTTATTTATATTTATACATGTACAACTATTGATAGAGTAGACTATCCACTCCCCCATTTACTGAAAGAGGCAAATGGCTGGATGAAAGGGTCACATGTCACCCCTCTATGGCAGGATAACACACATAAACCTAGTCTAGCACATATAAATTCCCCTGGTTTCCTTCCCCCTAAAGATTAAGAAGCAGAAAAAAGCAACACTTCAAGTACTTTAAATAACCAGCTGGAAGCAGATTTTCCTTCACTGACTGGAGAGGAAGCAGGAACAAATTGATGTTTCTTGCATAAAGGGACATGCACAGAATGATGGCACAGAAGGGGTTGCTGAAGCAAATTCCTACTCCATTTTCCCCCCTTCCAACAGCAGCAGAATATATTAAGTGCACGTCAGCATCCAAACCATTGTTTATTCCTGCAAAAGAGAGAGAACAGGAGTTTAGTGGCATTTATTAATTGTACACTGGAACACACAATACTTTGAATTTCTGAATGTTTTGTTATACAGCACTATTCAGGGAGACTGTTTTAATAAATTCAATATTTCTTATTAAAGTATTTTTTTCCAGCAAAGATATTTTATTTCCTGTCATTTATTTTCCTTAGACAATATGCCTCATTATCAAAATATAATACCCAAATTTGGATTTATCCCTATGAATCCACCCCTCATGCCTTGTTTTGTATCACTACTGTTCCAAGGGTCAGCTCAACATAGATAAACCGTGAAACTCTCAGGCTCTATGGTTTGAGAGAAGCTGTGTCTCAGTCAACAGATCCCATTCCTCAACCCAGAAACTGACTTGGCAAAACAATCCAAAATGTTGTTGGGAAATTTTTTACTGATGCTTCAGAAGGGAATGTTGTGATGGTTAGGAGGGCAGAGCACTCATGTGCAAAGTGACAGGTTTTCTATGATGTAAACAAAGGCCATGCATGCATTTGCACAACAGAGCTCTGCCAGCAGCCAGCTGTAGTGGTTTGATTTCCAAAGCTTCTGATCAGTAGGCTTGGTTCTGATATTAAAGGAAGATGTTGGCTAGTTGGCACCTGATCAGTAGAATGGTAATGGGATCTATGCCCACAGTTTACTCTCAGCATCAGAATGTGGCTTTTTAAACATGGCTTTGAAATCTGTTATTCTGCTAACAGATTTCAAAGCAAATAAGTTGCCTTTCTTCAAAAACCTGACTCTGCACAGTACCTTCAGTAACACGGCATGGCTTAACTGGTAGCTTTTATAATTGATATGAAAGAAGTTGTATATATGCAGAGGATCAGCCTATTGTAGAGTATAGAAATAAACCATGAATGTTTGGATGAGAGAGAAAGAGGGAGATAATGTGTGTGTCATAGCCATATTAAATACTATGCCTTTTCCTTCCAACTTTTCTAATTCATGGATTTTTCAATCTTTTTGTTCTCATCCTTGAAAATCAACATTTGCTCCTACTTCCTTTGTCTGGCCTTAATTCAGGGGTGTCAAACTGCCAGCCCACAGGCCAGATGCATCATAGCAAAACTGCGCCCACATCATTGCCGGCAATGGGAAAAATGTCATGATACGTCACGACACATCCCGTGACATTGCGAGTTTGACACCCCTGACTTAATTCCTGCCTCACTTGCTTCAGTCCATACAGAAAGACTGGATCTTGTGACTGGGCTTTTGCTACTGTTCCAAGGAAGTCTCTGTCTGGGAAGAGGAGATATCCCCAGACTCCTATCAAGGTCTAGCTTTTCATAAAGGATGGGAATCTGATAGGCAAGAATCCAGCAATTAATGATACATTGAATAGAAATTGTTCCCACTTCTCTGTGTGACAAAAATGCCTTTGTCTGAACCTCTGTGCTTACATGAAGACAACTTGATATAAGCTATGTAATGTGACATGTCTGTGAAAGAAACTTAACTTTGTTTCTTTTTAACTGTGTGAATTTAAACAATATTATTAGGAAGTTACAGATATGAACATGTAGGCTAAGATAATACTACCAGATTAAAATAAATTTATAGTTGCAAAAGTGTGTTGCTGAGTCTTTGAAAAAATGATGATGATTAAGGCTAATCCTTCACCACTACCCCCTTGACCTTTATATATTAATTGAGGACACTCTTGGATTGGTTTGCTGATATTATTATATTGTTTTGATTGCCTCTAGTAAGAAAGGAAGTTTGAGGACCAATTCTATCTCATTATTTTGCATTTTTGTTTTTTTAAGAGTGGGCAATGAAGAAAGAAGCCCCTGGAAAGCAAATTGCTGAAATCCTCAACCTTAAACCCTTCAGGCTTTTATTTACTATAACAGTATATCGATTCAGATTGTATTTTATAAGCCAGTTTAGACTCTATTCAGTGTAATCACAAGACTGGAGCATCTGAAATGTTAACTGTGGTTATTACATTGGTGAAAATTGCAAAAATACTGGGGTGAAGTAGCCATGTAATGTAGTTCTTACTTTTAAGGGTAATTAAAGCTGAGTAAGACCTATGAGATATCTTCAAAGCTTGAAAAATAAGTAGGATTCCATGGAAGGAGAAGCTAATGTGAAATGGAGAACTTGATAGGTTGATAGGTTCCTGTAGAGTTCCTATAAATTGTAACTTCCTTAGAGTTCCTATAAAAGAATACACTAAAAGCACAATTGTAAGCAATTCAAATCAGAGGAGGGGGGCAACAGCACAACATGAGAGTTAAGTGAATATATCATAGAGCGAAAATCCACAAAACTGGGTGGAACTAATTCTACTAGAACTGTCAAAGGTATTAGCAATAGTCATAATTGGTAGGTTAGAAAATTATAGGCTGAAATTAAATAGAGACCAATTTATAAGCTGCCCAGATTTGTTGGATGTGAGATGGGTAGCAAATAAATTTCATAATAAATTAAATAATAAATAAAAATGTCTTCAATTGTTAAACAGAAATTGAATGCAAAATTATGGGATGGGGGAGCCCTGGCTTGGTAACAGAATTGTAAAAATGGTGATAGAATACTAGGTGACCACAAAAAGGACAGGGTTAGAGAGGAGCAATGAAAATGATAATGGGATTACAAACTAAAAAATATAAACTGAAACATAAATGCAAAACAAGACCAAGGGAGGGCTAAAATATTATTCTTCAAATATGCTATAGCACATTGTGTTGGGATCTGTTCTCTGTCATTCTAGAATAAAAGACATGGAACAACAATAGAGGACAAATTCAAATTTTGAAATATCTTCCAAGTAAGAAAAGCAGGTTGACTTTGGAATTAATTGCCCAATATCCTCCTCATCAAATGTGTTCAGATGGAGGCTAGACAGCCATCTATCATGGTTGCTTCAGTTTGGGTTCCTACACTGAACAATGGATTGGACTCTATATTTTAACAACCTATTCTTATTTGGATCTTCTATAATTCCTCTGGCAGGGCATATAAATTCAAGCATGTGTATCACCCCAATTACAACTCAAGGGAACATTATTCATACACAGCCAGCCAAAAACAAAAACACAAATTTCTCTTTACTTTTCCAGCAGCAGAGACAAATGTGGCTATCTGTTTAAAGAAATCCTATCAGTCAACAAAAATGATGGGGTACTTATATGATCACTAGCAACATAACTCGGAAGCACCTGACAGTATAAAGGTAATGCACTATAGAGGCTTCCTGAGAATAGCTGCATTCACACGGAGAACCAAGAACTCTCCTTATGTGTATCCACAGTACACACTACTCTAAACCATTTGAACAGAAATGTCTTTGGACAGCAAGCAGATCTAACATTAATTTTAAAATGTATATGTATATAAATTTATATAATATATAGATTTATTTAACCAGATAATGCAAGTTTTTAATAAGTGCATCTGTCTTATAGAGCAGTGTGAAATTTTAGTTCAGGTAAGATATGGAAACTCAGTTCCATTGAACTGCCACTTCAAATTCAATTGTCACATTGAGTCAGTGTGATTATTTTAATTGAATTTGATACATTAAGATCTTTCTGACAATTTGATGGACATTTGCACATATGCAACTATAGCAATAGCACTAGCACTTATACTTATATATCACTCCATAGTGCTTTATAGCACTCTCTGAGTGGTTTACATATTTGTATATTTGGCATGTCACTAATTTATATTAAAACAATCATGATTATAAAGAATTATTCATTTATATTTTTCCAAATAACATCCAAACAATGCCAGTTTATAACACTTTGCACATCCATATAATTATCACATATGTATGGGATGAGAGTTTTATTTGAAGTACAAATTAACACTATTTTGATATTAATAGTATTTGAACTTAACAATTTAAATATATAATTTTTATTTAATAAAAGAAGCTTTTGTTTGAAATTCTTATGTATATGTTTGCATATATATCTGAGTCAGTAAAAACTAAGCATATTTTATCAAGCATTTAACAAGATTTATTTTCTATTCTGAGTTTGCTTAGAGCAGGTAAAATATCTTCATTACTTGGCAGTTTGTCTCTTGCATTTCCTTATACTTTTCTTTTCACATGCCATAAATATATGTCCAATATGTGATCTGCTTCTGAGATTATAACTGCATTAAAAACAAACTTCAAATTTTATTATGATAGAAATATTTTGGAAAAACAATTGATAACCTCTTCTATTATAGCCACTTTTTTATATTCACTGTACTGCTGAAAAAAAATCTTTATCAGAGTCCAGTCAAAGCTGGGAATAAACAAAATGGAGACTGCTTTAGAAAGAAGGTTCTTGTTTATTTAATTGCCAGAAACGTCAGTGACACAACATGTGTTTCTGGGGTGGCTGACCAAAATGGAGCTGGGAGTGGTGGATTTTATGCCTTCTTGGTTTTTGTGTTTAGAGTTGTTCCTGTTCCTGTGGCATAAACCTGTGGCATAAACCTGTTCCTGTGGTATGAACCCGAGCCTGAGTGTGCTCTTCTGGTATTCTAATGGTGGTGGGTTAATCTTATTATGTTCTATTTGTTTTAATATTATTCTGGTGCTTGGACTATTTTATTGCTATGATATGGATTTACCCAGGATTTGCATTTTTAGCATAATTAGGGATCGTATATGTATATGTATATGTATATGTATACAAACACACTTTTCAGATGGTTTCAATTACCATTCTAGGAATATAATTTTTTACTCCTTGAAGGTTAAAAGTTATGGAAATGATGACCAGGATGCTGGTTTTTAAATACAAGAACAGGATTAAATTTGGATGTGCTTTTTCTTTGTATGTTTCTCTGTGTGCTTGAATATTATTGTCAATGCACGGGAAGGGAAGCACCAGAAACACTGGGTCTTTTTTTACTTTCACAGCTTCAAGTTAAGAATGGCTCTTCCATTGGAGCCATTCCCTTGAGGAGAAGAATGGCTGCCTTAGCAGGACCTTGATGTACTCTTAAGGGGGGTTGGAGGAGTGAGGCTGAAGACAGAAGAAGAACATTTAAGAAGCTAAATTGCAGAGAAAAAAGAACAAGAAAGAAGAAAAAGCTGGAAAAAGGAGAGTGGGAAAAGAAAGAAGCAAGAATCAAGATACTGTTGAAGAGAGAAACTTGTAGCCAGTAGTATATGTTAGTATGTGTGTAAGTGCATGTGTGCTGTGCAAAACCACTAAATAACAGCAAGCCAAGAATAGAAAGATCGTGGTGGTTGGAGAAGGCCCAGATGGCACCATCCCAGAAGAAGGAGGGAGGGTGATGACTGATCTTCCTGTTTGGAGTGCCACAGAACATGAAGCCCAGGAAGTTTATCAAAGGAGTCGCAGGAGGAGTCTGGATGGCTGGGCTGATACTGGTGCAACAGTGACAGTGCCAGCAGCCAGTCACACCAAGAGCTACCAGATAAGGTGATTTAGATGCATCAGTTGCCAAAAATCAGGCCTCCCAGTACAGATAACCAAGGAAAAATCAGAAATCAGGACTAGGAAAGTTAGACTGAGCTAGAACTGAACATTAAAATTCTGTACACAGAATATATATCATAAGAAAACAAAGTCTAAGAATGTTAGACAGCTAAAAATAGAAATAATGGGAAAGAGGTAGTTAGAACTTGGGTAAAGTATAGGACAGTGGTGGCGAACCTATGGCACGGGTGCCAGAGGCGGCACTCAGAGCCCTCTCTATGGGCACGCGCACCGTCGCCCCAGTCCTAGGCCTTCAGCTGGGTTTTATAAAACCTTTTTGCTTTAGGCCTTTGCCGCCGTGTGCAAAAAAAAAAAAAAGGTTCAATCAGTCAATTTAAACTTCTCGCGGAAAAAAAATCTTGCAAAGTTGGAATTGAACTTTTTAGTCCCACCCAGGCTGCCATTACCACCACAGCCACCCCCACCCAATTGGCCATGCCCACCCAATGGGCCACACCCAGCCAATGGGCCACACCCAGCCAATAGGCCACATCCAGCCGGCACTCGACAATGCATAAGTGGGTTTTGGGTTGCAGTCTGGACACAGTCTCTAAAAGGTTTGCCATCACTGGTATAGGATAATAGAGATTAGATAAAATAGCAGCTAGAATAAAGTTAAATAAGGACAATAGAATATACATAGTCCTTGTTTAGTGACCAAAACTGTGATCAGCAACCCAATCATTAAGTAATGTAGTTCTAAATGAAATCACAAGAGCTCTTATGATCTTTCTTCAGCTTTCCTTTGCTTTACAGATTTGCAATGGTCATAGATAAGAGGGTAGGGCACAAAGTTACTTTTCATCATCATGGTAAACATGAAGTGATGCTAAAAGAGGCTTTCATAAGCAAGAACAACCTATATATTAAGACAGCCTACTAAATATAAGAAAGCAAAAGAATGTTGTCTCTTTTTAAAAGCAACATTTTTTAAAAAAAATACTTTGTAATATAAAATTGCTGGATTATTGTTTGCCTGAGTATGGACAATCCTTGAACCCATCACATAGTGCATTTTCTCCCTGTGAACCTGATTCACCTACACATATTGGAAAGTGTGAGTCTGATTGCAATGCAAATCATATATATTCATTTAATTGCATAAATCTATTTTTATTTCTACACTGAAACAGACAGAGGTAATCCTCAAATATATATTTCAGTGCACATTAGCAATTCAGATATGTATTTTTCTTTCTTAAAATAGATGTTTTGATATATTACAAATACAAATATGTACTTTGTTATATTGCAATATCCCATGGATAGATTTCATTCATATATTAAAGTGCAATTCCTGAAATTTCATGAAGATTGATTGGTTGGTTTGATTTGATTTTGATGCACACACACATTCCAACTGATGTTTTGGTTTGCAACAACACTACAAATACCGAAGCATCTCTCATACATGCTGTACATACAACTAAATTTTTGCAAAATCAAATTCACATGCGTAAAAAATATAGTTAATATTTTCATTTTTAAATATGAAAATGCAAATGTGAAAATAACCACCTAATATTCAGAAGTCCTTAAAGGTGTTTTCTAAAAAAAAGAAATTATGTATAAGAATTAATGATGTCCCATACTTAACATTTTTCACAATAGACATTATTATATTTGAGAAGCAACTGAAAGAATAAATTAACTGCATTTTTCGCAGTAGTTTGGTGATAAAAACCTCTTTTTAAAAAATGGCAACTGAATATGGGCATACAGAATAACTGAACTGTAATCCACTGAAATAATTACTCTATACATGTGCATAATTTATTGATTTTGACAGTTCCCTGTCAAAGCGCAAATGTATTGGGTTTTTTTTAGATAAGTTGTGTATTGAGAACAGTAAAAGTTTCAGTAAAAATAGATATGACCAGCAAGCAAGCAAAACCTAGCGAAATAGAAAGCCAGTTCCTGGTTGGCATATTTATCTTTAGATTCCAGTAATACAGAAGACCATTAACAACTACATGCTAACTCTACTGTGCTACAGTACTTGTACGTGGTAATTTCTTATGTAATCAGGATAAACTCCCAGCTTTGCAGCCCTGAATGGTAGTAAAATAATTGTTGACCTTCAAAATCACTGCTGCAACCCAATCCTCTCACTTTTCTGACTGTATAGAAACTCTACTGGCTGCTGATGTCAAATCTCTTAAATGTCCATTATTCTCCTTTACCAACAACCTGCTGAACTCACAGTCCTATGTATATTTTCTAAGAGATAAGTTAATGGAGTTTACTTCTATATAAACCTGCACATGGTTGCATTCTCTGTGTGCTTGGCTATATTAAGTCGCAGGAAGAAGGCCAATAAGAGGCTGGAACAGTAAAATCTTGTCTAACATGGACTTTCAAAAAGCTTCTAAGATAGGTGAAGTGTCTGGAGGTATTTATGATCTGAATTGCTTCCTAAAGAAGAGAAAAATGAGAAAGTTGAATACAAATGTAATAACTGTTCAATTGTTTCAACCTACCTTCTAGTTTGGTTTGTACCTGGAATGTATGTCTTCCAGCATGATGGAGAGCATCAAAGGGCCCTCAATCAAGAAGCATCACTATATTTCTTTAGGGATCAAAGTAAACTTTCCACCAATTTTAAATATTAAAATATTTTATTTTTCAAAATGTTGCTTTTTTTAAAAAAAAAACAAAACTCTTTTGCTTTCTTATTTACAGTTTCTCTATCCTTTCAGTACAAACCAAATGCTCTATTGCTCTCCTCACTATCTCATCTCAAGTCCAATTTCAATGTTGCTGCTGTGTTTCTTATTTGGTTGTCTTTATGCATGACTCGTGTTTGCCAGATGTAGATTAAAAAAGAGAGAAGCAGAAGCAAGGGGAAAAAAACTCCTGTTCAATTAGTTTAATTACTTCAAGTGCTGAAGTCTGACAGAACACGTTAATTATGAAGTCTTGCTCAATAATCTACATTATCTGCTTTCAACTTCATAGGGCAAAAAATGTAGATTTTGTTTTTTGCGTCTCCTGAAAAAAAAATACAGGGCTATGCTGGTAAGCCTGTTCAATATAGTCATGGTGTTAGACTGTCCAAAGAAAACATCGAGTATGCCTTATATCCTTGAAAACATTTTCCCAATATTGTTTTTAAATAAAGCAGTAAATAAATTAAAAATTAAATTATTCATTTCCAGTGAACAGTGGCACAGATACAATGCTGTCAATAGAGAAGAGTCTTTCAAGAAATACTGTTTATTTGTTAGATTTATATGTCATCTTTTCTCCAAGAACTTGAGGCAATATGAACAGCCTTTCTTTTTCCAGTTAATAAAAATGCTGTGAAATTGGTTGGACCAAGAGACAGTGAATGGTCCAAAGTCATTCAAAGAATTTTCATGTTTGAAGATAGACTTCAGCCTTGCTTTCCTCTGTCATATTTCAATGTCTTAATAGCAATAGCATTTAGACTTATATACCACTTCAAAGTAACTTTACAGCCCTCTCTAAGCGGTTACAGAGTCATCATATTGCGGTTACAGAGTCAGCATATCTGGGTCCATTGGCTCCCAATCATTGGCCTTAGAAATTTCAGTGATTTAGCATGCAGCTAGTAGAATTCCTGGTGATGGTAGCTGTGGTAGACAGCTGCTAGAATCACTTGAATCAGTTCTGAGGAAATCTATTGGCATATTATTTCCAGGATTGATGTAAAACACTATTTTTGATCATTTTGATTGATTGATGATGTCCCATCAAGTCGGTGTCAACTCCTAGTGACCTGATAAATAGATTTCCACCATGATCATATATCACCATGGTAATCTATCCTTAATATGGTCCTTTAGATCTTTCAACAGTTCACTGAAACTAGGTACATCATCATCCTTGCTATTGGCCATCCTCTCCTTCTCTTTTCTTCCAACGTTCCTAGCATTACAGCCTTCTCTGGTGATAGAGATCTTTGCATAATATGTCCTAAATAAGAGCTTGTGTAATAATTTGGAACCAGAATATTTGAAGGACAACATGAACCTGATTCAAGACTGAACACCTGAGTTCTTATGTTTGTTGCAACATGACAAACTGTTATATTGATAGGTGCAACACAGAGTATTTTCAATGATTGTCCTACATTTATAGAAATACTAGAAATTCATGGCTTTTAACATTTCTCTATGTTAAATATGATGTAGAAGTTATGGTTTCAGATAAACTTCATGTTTTCATTACTGCCATTTTAGTTGTTATGGTATTGTTATCATCTTTATGTATCTTGTCTAATTCATTTTGTTATGCTTTATCATTTTTGGGAGAATGTTCACACTTTTTGTTTTTTAAGTTTTAAAAAATAAAAAGAGAGAAAAGAGGAAAAAAGAGGAAAAAGTGTTCTTTGACAACCTCTTAGAGATTTCCTATATATCATATACAGGTACTTTAGAGAGTCTGAACATGAACACCAATCACTATCCTCAGTTACTAAAGCAAAATAGATTTAGAAAGGAGAGCAATGAAAAGTACTGCAGCATAATTTTCTGTTGCTTCAAGGACCTGAGGAAAGCACTTTAATTCAGTCACATGGAAAAGCCTAACGTTTTATACAAAAGCATTGAAGGAACTGGAATGTTTAACCTTGAGTAGAGTACTTAAACTATTGTTATGCAGAAAGTGAATTATTGTTCTCCATTTTTCCAAGGATCTTAAGATTGAGCTTTGACTCAACAATCTATACAGGTTTGTCCCCAGACTGAGGACCAGATTAATCAACCTTGAGCTCAAATTCAAAATGCTGAGAGCTGCCAGCATAACTGGAACCGAAACATCCCATTAACTCAAGAGACAGTAAAGGCTTGTTAAAAGATGCTCAGAACTGAGAACATAAATGAAGTCCCATGCAATTAGCTTTACCACCCGAAAAGATCAGAATTCAACAATATGATACAACTCATGGGACAATTACTCATTTCTGAGTCAGAAAACATAGGAATGTGGATTTCTTTCCTTTTCAGTTTATTGTAGTAAATCAAATATTGATGTTTTGAGAAGATATTTAACATATTCTTTAGCTGGTTTGTGGCTAGTTTCTGATCTGCCATTTTTCCAATGTTTCCTTCCAATTCTATTGACTAAGGCCCAAAGCCGAGATCAGAAGCTATAGCAAAGCCTGAAGATTCAAAGGAAGATTCAACTGGGAATAAAGATTTCAGTTTTTTATCCAAACTCCAAGCACTCTCTGATCCTGATTCACAAATAAAGCACATTTCAGTTAGGCAGAGATTGAATTTTATAGTGTAGCAGAAAAGATGAATCACACAGAATAATAGCAAAATAGAAGGAGCTTCTGTGGAGAACTTTAGTGTTTCTTCCTTTAACCATTGGGTAATAGAGATTTCTCCTTTGCAGGAGGAAATTTGTTGGGCAATGTATGCTCAAGCCATTATTTAGCCCTTGGCAAAAGTTCTACCCTGTGGTAAAGCTCTAACCCCATTGTAACAAACATTGTAATTCAAATATTATTGAATGTGGTACAACCCTGGTAATACTAGGAAAAGAAATGAAGGAAAGAAAGCAAGTGAAACTTTGAAAAAGGAAGCAAATGAAAACAGTTCTACATTAGGAACCACTTGAATTGTCCCTTCCTAAGAGTGTTGATGACAATGGATTCAACTAATAATCAAATATTTGCTTTAAGCAGCTCTTAAACACTTACAGTGATGAACACATGCTTTACTCTATCAATATTTATAGAATTAACAGTGATGATACTTATATTAACAATTGTCTACAGAATGATTAACTTTTCATTGAAGGAGTAATGATTTCATTGACTTCATTATAAAGTATGAAATATTTTAGGATTCTGTTGAAAAATTATGTTGCATATTTAACTATTTTTGCTTGAACTAAAATTAATTGTAATTTATCCCTCCCTCCCCTGAGAAGAACATTGTGGTGAAATTCTTGTAGGTAAGGTAGACATCATTTTTCTTAGTTTGGGTGATTGAAAGATATGAACGAATGTCCAGTCTTTCATTCACATAATCTTTGCTTACCTAGGATAAATGCTGTTACTTCCCCGGCTATTTCTACTGATATACCTTGTTCAAGACTAGCTTTGAGAAAGAGAAAATCTATGAGTCAAATAAAAACTCTCAACTCAATTATTATATGAATAATAATCAGAAAATCCAACTTCTTCTGTAATACTATGTAATCTGTACGATATCTAACAAATACACAATGCACAATTTATATATGAACAAAGAACCAAAATAGATTAGATCTTCTGTATCTATCTTCTTTAACTCCAAAAAGAGAACAGATACTATAGGAATACTATGGGATGTTATTTGGAAAAAAGACTTGTTGGCATTTCATTGTGTCAATATTTCTTAGAGATGCTCCTGATAACTGGACACTTTTCAAAACTGTACAAAACTATGAGATTTACAGCCTGTAAGAGATTAAGCCTATTGGAAATCATCAAAAGACACATACTTTCAGTCATTCCCCTTTTTTGAAAACAGGGAAGAAAAGAGAGAGGGAGACAATTCTTCCTGTGAAGTGTTAGCAAAGCAAATAAAAGGAGGTGAAATTGTATTTGGTTCTATTTATTGAAGGATAAAATAATAGTTTTAGATAGCATGTATGAAACTTGGAGAATGATCACATAACTTGATTAATGAAAGATAAAATAAATAGAGAGCCCACCAAGTCAGTTCCAGTATCTTATCACCATATTCATGTAGTTGGGATGGCAACATATATTTTTCTCCAGGAATAATTTTTCAATTTCCTAATCTAGACTATAGCCCTGAGATTTGTAGTGGTTGTGTAACTAAGTACTAACCTGGTTCAAAACTATTGATTTTTTTTAATTAACCAAGGTAGGCACTACACTCATCATGTTCAATATATTTAGCCATTACATATATACAGTACTTAGCCAATTATCTGATTAGGGTAGTGTGAGACTATCTGGGAATGCCAGGGCTATAAGCTATATCAGGAAACAAAACAAAATTCTGAAAGAAGGCAATACAAATACCTACAGTACATAGACACTTCTCTGCAGCGTCTTGGCATAAGCTGTATTATACCAAGAAGCTGCAGAGATGTGTCTATGTAAGTTATGTAACTCTAAGTTACCAGACATTAATCACTTACTTACTTTTTCTTGATTGTACTTTCCACAATGGCACAGTGGTTAGAATGCAGTATTGCAGGCTATTTCTGCCAACTGCCAGCAGTTGGGCAGTTCAAGTCTCACCAGCTCAAGGTTGACTCAACCTTCAATCCTTCCGAGGTCGATAAAATGAGGACCCAGATTGTTGGGGGCAATATGCCGACTCTGTAAGCCACTGTAGAGGGCTGTAGAGTACTGTGAAGCAGTATATAAGTCTAAGTGCTATTGCTATTCCATTCCCTATTAATAAAGAAATCTTTTTCTTTATTTTACTTTTTATCTGATATCCAATAATTTGAAAATAAAAATTTAATACTACAAATAATTTTTAGATGATTTAATGCAATTTTCCAAAAAGAAAGTTCAAACAAGTTCAAAAGTGACTTAGATGAACTAGAATAATCAATTAGTTAATTAATATTTATTTATTCCATTTATATCTTCCAACAATTACACAGCTTACAGTGACTCACAGGATATAAGGAAAAAAATAAAACACCTACTGTAGGTTTAAAATTACAGCAATCACTAAATCAGAAAACCCATAGGCAAAGCCATTTAAATATAAATATACTGTAGAAGATGATCAAGAAATCCATAATTATTTTCTGTTCTCTTTTACATTCAGGTCCACATGAAAACAAAGTCAAAACAGAAATATACATACAAAGATTCATAACAACCAAATTCTATGTGTACTTATGCAGAATGAATTATGAATTTCTCTATGTGAGATTTGTTTTGTTTTTCGTTCACACAACAACACATCTGACCTTGGCTGATTTCTAAATGTAAAATAAGGTTGGATCTGTCTAGTAGATTATTTATTTATTCATAAAATTTCTACACCATTGATCTCACCTAAGTGACCCTGGGTGATTTACAAATAAAAAAATTAAAAAGAGAAATAGTTAGAAAAACAATATTAAAAATGGAGTTAAAAAGAGTTAACAAAGTAAGGATTACAAACGTTTAAAAGGCAGAGGGGTGCCCCCAACCACCTGCAGAGTTGCATGCCATTCTTGGACCCCATGCCACTTTACAGAGCAAGGTCTTGACACTCTTCTGAAACGCTAGAAATGTGGCTCTCCAGCTCTGGAATCAAGATGTTCCATAGAGCTGGAGCCATGGAGCCTTGGTGGCACAGTGGTTAGAATGCACTACTGCAGGCTACTTCTGCTGACTGCCAGCTGCCAGTAGTTCGATTCTCACCGGCTCAAGGTTAACTCAGTTGGGGGCAATATGCTTACTCAGTGAACTGCTTAGAGAGGGGTGTAAATCACTGTGAAGCAGTATATAAATCAAAGTGATTGCTATTGCTAATGGCTCAAAATATTTTAATCATTAATATGGATATAATGGTGCGAGTTTGGTGTAGTGGTTAAGGCATTGGGTTACAAAGTGGTGAGTTCTTGTCCCATATTGGGCATCAAGCCAACTGGGTGACCTTAGGCCAGTTACTCTCGCTCAGCCCGAGGAAGCAGAGAATGGCAAACAATTTTGAAAAACCTTGCCAAGAAGATTGCAGAGATTAGATAATAACAACAACATTAACATCATCATCATCATCAACAACAACAAGAATAATAATATAATTTTATTGTCACTTTGAATGTACACCAATCGGCATACATCAAAATGAAATTTTGTTGCACACAGCTCTCAATATACACTCCGATATACACTCCTTGTTCATGGCCAGCTCAAGTTTCAGAACATCCATTTTAGTCTCTAGGGAGCGAATAATGGCAAACAGGACAGATGGAAATGGAGCTCCATGTGGATTAGCCCTCAAATTAGCTTGTATACCTGCAGGAAAACCTCGCCTTCTTTTCTTTTTCTGATCCTCTCTCTTCCACCTTTTCCTTAAAGGGACCTCACTCCTTTTCGCCCCTGGAGCACACTGCCACTGCCTCCAACTCCTCCAAAAGCCTCTCTCCCTTCCTCTGGCCTGCCGACAGCCTCATCCAGTTCCTTTGCTCCATAAACCCCGGGACCTCTCCTCCTCTGCCTCCTTTGGAAACAGCCCTGCTGCCGGTAGAACAATTTCAAACAGCGCAAATGACTTTTAATGATCTCACCAACAGTTCTGAAACAGCTAAAAACTTGCCATACCAGCAAAGTTTGTCAGTTGTATGTTACCGTAGTCCCACCACGTTGCTCAAACACATTAAAACCTTCCTGATCATGTGGCCTATATCCCTTCTATCCCTCCAAAAACTTTTCACCTACAAGAACCAATGCAGTCGCAGCCGATCCAGGCGCCGCCATCTTAGTTCATGCAGTCACTAGGAATCAAGAAAACACAAAACTATATCATTTCTGTTTCTATCATCTATCTATACAGACACACACAGACATATACAAACATTGCATATAAAATTTCTGTGATATAAAGAACCTACAGGATTTTGTACTTTAATATACATAATTGACTAGGATGTATGAATAACCTGAATAACATTCGGCTGAGCAAATCTTTGCAAATAATAACTTCATCCAACATCTATAAATTAATGAAGAAAATATCTGAGATAACCAATATGATTCATATTTGTCATCCATAATTGCTGCAAGAAGTTTAAATGCTGCAATATTTTAATACTATATGTTTAAAGGGAAGCATCTTGAAAAGCCATACGCAAT
>NW_015386707.1:1037492-1053997 GCF_001527695.2 Protobothrops mucrosquamatus
ATGACTATAAGTCTGGGGGTCCCAACCGCCACCCCGGCTATTACGTCAGCCAGCTCAGGCAGGGCCGTTGATACATAGCAGGGGGCCAGGTATATAATCAACAGGCCCACTTGTACCCCTTGTCCCCACTTCACAAGGAGAGACTCCACACCGTCTATCTGAGGTACAGTGGTCTCCCTCGGACATAGGCTCTCCCTTACAATGACCGCTACCCCACCGCCCCTACCCCGGGTCCTTGGCTGATGAAATACCTGGAAACCCGGCGGGCAGATGTCCACGAGGGGTACACCCCCTTCCGCGCCCAACCAGGTCTCGGTGATCCCTGCCAGGTCCGCACCCCCCTCTTGAATAAGATCTTGAATGAGGGGGCCCTTATTTACCACGGACCTGGCATTGCATAACATCAGCCGGTGATCCCGGGCCCGAGGTTCTAAGATCCCTGGGGACCGAGTGGAGTCCTGAGGACCGGAGCACCCACAAGCTTGTAAGCAGCATGTGCGTGCTCCCAAAACCCGATATGGTCCTCTGCTCCCGCCATATCTGCCCCTCCCACTGACCGTACTGATCACACCACCCTCCCTTAGCCCCCCAACCTCCCCCCTCACCATTCTAATGCCGCGTCCCTCAGACATGGCCGACCTTGGCCTCAGGGAGATATCCCCCCTGCCTCCCCTAACCACCCCCATACCCCCTAAAAAATTTTTAAAACACCCCACTAAAAAAGCCCTTAATTTCATTTTTTCCTGTCTGCTGCATACCACCTCTCGGGGCTCCACACCCCGTCATCGAGGCAGGCCCTTGGGATTGTGCTGGGCCAGGCCTGCGCGAGGGGGGAATCGCGCAGGACCAGCAGATCTGTCCTGGAGTACGTTCCGGGCAAAGCGATGGGTCCGGCAGCGGGAACCCAAAAAAGGGGGAGAAAACAGTCCTCGTGAAGTTGGTCAATTTAGTCAATTTAGGGAGCTGCTCCCCAAGCCCCGGCCACGTCCTCCGTCCCAGCAAGATCTTCTACTGGGGCAAGTCCTTCGGACCTCCGCCAAGCGAAGGCTCTCCAACTCCCCCCACCGGAGTCACCCATCCCAGCCAGGTCATTACCCGGCCAGATCTTTTTCGATGGATCCTCCGAGTCGCCGGGTGGCAAGCGGGCCGAGGCTGGGGAGTCCTCCACTGGGCCCTCTCGCCCGGCCAAATCCCCGCCGGGCCAGAACCGGGCCGAAACCAGGCCGCGGCCGGGCCGCCAGTTCTTCACCAGGCCGAGCCAACCCGAGTCCTCCGTCGGACCCGCGGATCGCTAGGCCGCCGGGCCGCCGAGTCGCTGGGCCGCCGGGCTGCCGCCAAGCCGCTGGGCCGCTGGCCGCGTCCCTCGCCCAACCAGACCACGACCGGGCCGCCAGGNGACCAGGCCGCGGCCGGGCTGTCAGGTCTTCCTCCACCGCCGACTCCATCGCCCAACTGGCTATAATAATAATTTAAGTATAAATGCTTTTTATATACTTGGAAACCAAATCCTTTTTGCTCTTTAGTAATTCTATGATTTATAGGATAACCTTGAATTTGAAGAAAACATTTTTACATCTGGTGAAGTTACTAGCTAGTATACTAGCTTACAGTATTTTCTACATAAAATACAGATTTGTGCAAAAATTATTCGGTTGGCTAGAGGCTTAAAATTATTCTGATAGTCCTAGATGGTTTTAGACATTAAGGTTAAAGACTTCATTGAGGCAAGGCCTACTGACAATAATAATATGCCTACTGACAATAATACAGAAGTGGTTTGTCATTGCTTTATTCTGGATTTCTTTTTTTAGTGTACTTTCCTATTTAACTTACAACCAAGGGATTTATTGGAAACATTCTAAAATAAAATTAGAGAAATGCATTGTACCCAGAAAAGATCTTTGAAACATATAGATCATAAAAAAACAATAATTAAAACTATCAGTTGGAAGAAAACCATCAATAGCAGAGTTCTATTTTCTTTTCTTTTTGTTACTGTGTAACGAAAGGTAACAAAAGTCAGAACTAAGTTTTATCTATCTTCTCATTATGGAACTCCTACAAAGTATCTTTCGTTAGTCACCAAGTGGATGCTGGATTCAGTAGGTCATTTGTTTAATACAGTCAAAGTTCTTCGTGTATTTTTATATTAATCAACTTTTTGTAAACTGAAGCCCCTTGGTCATTATTTAAAACTATTTGTTATGAAGATTCTAGTCATGGAGCATTTACATGCTGAAAAGTAATGATATTAGAAATTATTGTTTCTGTGCTCAAAGGAAGAATACCTGGGAAACATTCCATGTCATAATTAAGAAATCATCATTTGAATTCCTGAGGGACCACTTTCTCTCAAGAACATCTGCCTACCTGAGAGCTGGGCCGGCTCCTCCCATGTCCTCTTTCTTAAGAATCTTCTACATCACTGCCCCTTTCTTTTAGAAATCAGTTTTGCAGCCATTGGAATTGAGTGGTTTTCCTTCTTGAGCAATTGGAAGTTGCTATTTTGGTTTTGCTGAGAGTGGCTCATTTCCCAGTTTTATATAGATGATTTTATTGATCATGCTGTATGATAGTATATAGACTTTTGTTTTGTTTTCATCCCAAGTTATAGAAGGCAAATTGTATTCTACTCAGAATTGGTTTTGATTGGAGTGGCTATACATGTTCTAAACTGACTAATTAACTGGTTAATTAGTTAACTAATTAATTAACTAAATATTGAGTCTTTTTGCCATCAAGGGATAATATAACTGCAAACCTGTACTCTAAAAAAAGAAAACTATACTCTAAGGCAGGGGTGTTGAACTGCTGGCCTGCGGGCCAGATGCATCATACCGAAACTGCACCCACCCCATTGCCGGCAATGGAAAAAAAGTCACGATATGTCGCAATATGTCACGTGACTTGCGAGTTTGATACCTGTCAACGCTGCAAATACTGTATATTCTTGCTTTGACAATATGTAGAACTGTCTGGTATTTTTATAGTTAAATCAGGCAACAGTGAAAGCCCGGGAAAAAGAAACGGGAAGTAAATCACATCTTCCAAGTTAATTGGAAGATGTGAACCATGACCCCAAAATAGAGGCAGGGAAAAATGCTTGGAATGTATGTACAACGGAAAAGGATCCAGATCTAAGCATTTCCACCATGCCGTACTGGTCTCTGTAACCTTAATAAATGCTTTTAGGAAAAAATATGCCTGAAAGTCCTTTTAAGTGTTTCGTTAATCAGACACATGACAATACCCTTGCTCTAGGGAGCATACAATAGGTATATTGACTAGATATGACGAGCTATTTCAGGTTTTATTTTGGTCTTCATGAATTATCTAAGGAAAAAAACTGAAATACAGGTGCTCAAATCTTAACTCTGAGGTTTAGAAGGGAGAAAGGTCCAGGCAACATAAAGTGTAGAATCAGGAATAAATTAGAGACACTGGGTGGAGGGAACATGGAAAAAGAGGGGCTTTTCACATTGTTTTTGGCCTAGAGTGGATGACAACAAACATTTTTATTTCTCAGTATGTTTATTGTTGAAGACTGCCAAAAGCTTCTGTATATCCAGTGAAAGAAACCAGAAATTTCCAAGAAACTTGGGTAAAGAAATCATGCAAATAGTTGATGATTATATGAAGCAGAAGCAAACTTTCTATGCATCATGGCTTTTAAAGGTGGACTATTCTATTCCTTTACTGACTGTTCCCCAGCTCTTTCTCCATTGTGATTTGTTTCTGTTGTGCTCACCACTCTTCCTCCTGTCAAGCCTTCTTTAACTACTGCTTCTGTTTACATAATTAAAGCTTCTTTTTGGCTTCAGCAGTATTTTTCCTTTCTTTGCTTTTTATTATCTACTTGGACTTTCTTTTCTGCAGTTGTAGCTGACATAAAATCCAAAACTGCTGATTCAGGGGAAGGTAACCTTTTTTGTATTCATGAGAGTATGAAAGATTTAAAAAATAAGGGATGTGTTAAGTGTACTTTGTTACAGCACCTTCATTCATTTGCTTCTAAATTTCAGTATTGTAGCACTGGAGGATTGGAGCTGTATAGCGCCTGAACAATCCTCTCCTGTTTTCTTCATCTGATTGGCTGTATCTTATTTTGTTGAATTAGGAAGGTACACATATCTATTTTACCTGGTTCACTAGAGAAATTGCAGCATTTCATTATAGCTGATGGTTCCCTTTACTGATGCGTCAACTCTGCCCAGTATCATCCAGCATATGAATAGCCACTTCCAGATGGCTAGAATAACTCTCTGGTTACTCTGTGTACTGCATTTTTTTTTTTAAAAAAAATCCTTTTAAACCATCAACCATATGAACTTTTTAAAAATTTCCTTGAAACCACGGATCTATATCAGGAGAGGAAGTAAGGCTCCTCTGGGAGCATTGACCAATGCAAAAGGAATCCCATTGATGAAGCCTAGAGAAGAACAATGTCAAGTCCTTTCAATTAACTTTCAGTTATATGCATTAAGTCAGACGTTGAGCTTAGAACTCTCTAGCTCTACTAACCAGTCAACCAATCCATTCAGAAATACTGTAGAGATCAGAGTTTCCATTTCCCTTGCAGCCAAGAAAGGCAAAGATTCCAGGGACCAGTCTAAAGAGGCAATTGGAGACACATAGTATTAGCACAGAGGATTAAGCTACCTTTCTGATCAATGCCTGCATCATCTTGAGATGGCTAGGGAAAAGAGTACTATTGGAGAATCTTGAAATAGCTATTGGAGAATCTTGAAATAGCAATAGCACTTAGACTTATATGCCACTTCACAGTGCTTTACAGCCCTCTCTAAGTGGTTTACAAAGTCAGCATATTGCCCCAACAATATGGGTCCTCATTTTACCCACCTCAGAACGATGGAAGGCTGAGTCATCCTTGAGCCAGTGAGAATTGAACTGCTAGCAGTTGGTAGAATTAGCCTGCAGTACTGCATTCTAACCATTGTGCCATCATAAAATGCAAGCAGAAGTGTGTGGACATGTACTTTGGAAGAGATAGTGAGCATGTTGTGTGGACTTTTACTAGGTAGGCCCACAAATAGGCAGTGCTCAAGAAACAGTCATTGCCAGCAGTCAGTACTCAACTTCTGTCTCCTGGTTTTTTGTTTGTTTGTTTACTTTCTTGTTCCTTTTCCTTCTTTTCCACCCATCCTGTTTGTTCTCCCTGCTCGTTCACTCATGTTTAGTTTATTCTAGATGCATAAAGGCTGCTTATCTTTATCTCACATCATTAAAGTAGCATTGAACCTATCATTTCCCATCTAATTTCATTTGTTGAAAAAGGTAATGCTCATAAAGCAATAAACCGGGTACATTCTAAGGTGTATGTGTCATGGCCTAGTTAGTTTTCTAAACCCCAAAATGCATTTCTCCAGGCAAGATCAGAAATGACTGTGATATTCTTGTCAAGATTTGTTTGTCTTCTAATTAGATTGCAAAATAAGATCATCTTTACAACTACATGAAATTGTTCTCTTCTGCTCTCTCTTTACAGTTCTAATTTGCTTAATATTATTTTGTGCATGGGCATCTTCATTCTGCCACTTGAATATTGTATTGGAGGGGGAAATACTGTTTCCTAGGTAACCTTGGAACACTTGCTTTCATTCTGCATACAAAATGTCAAAGGGATCAGATCTCTCATCACTGCTTGTGAATCACAACTTCCCTGTGGCTTTATTCATCTGCTTTGCCAAGAGGGTCACTTCAATCGGAAATATCCCCCTTCTCCTTTTAGTCAAGGCTAATGGATCCAACCATCAAATTAAGATGGATTAACTATAAGGCTCAAATGCAGGAGACAAAAAAAATAGTCTCAAGATGCATTACTAGAAACAATGCATCCCTTTAATTTGCTGCATTCAAAATTAAAGAAGCAAGGAGCAGGTAAAATGTCTCAAAAGAGTGCCTGTTTTGAGATACTTCTCTATTTAGCTATCATCTATCCATCCATACTCCCATTCATCCATCCACTGCTAATTATCCATTTCAAAGTGAAACTGAAAAGAAATTTTTGGAGGTTTGCAAGCATCTTTGTACTTGTGGTAAAGTCAAGATGTTGCAAGCATTTTATGTCCAAGTCCTACTTGCATTTTACTATGCCACAATCATTCCTTGATTACTGAAATTTCCTCCGTCATCTCATGTCATATCTTATTCCTAGGCCATTAATAAAATAGCCATGAGTCATTATTAACTGTACTGATATTGCATTCAAGTGACTCACAGGATGGAGAGCTACTATTTTGATTCAGCAGTGGGAAAAAACGGCCATACAAATCTGAGTCTTTTTCTAATACAATTTTGGTACCAAAAACTGAAACACATGAGAAAACCAAACCTCATCTTGACTTTGCTATTAAAATATTTTTTTCCAATTCCCTTCTTCCATCTCTACTTCATTGAAAGGATCATTGAATATACAGCATAAAATAAAAATTCCAAAAGTCACAGAGGAGAGTATTTTTCAATTGGAGGTAGAGTTGAAGCTGTAAGCTCCAAGTCTATCCATAATTTGTACTCTGCTCAAATTGTTTTTAATCTTGTGGAAAATACATCTATAAGAAATAATTTCATTCCAGGTAATTTTAATCCTGATGAATAAAAAAGACTTGCTACTATGATTTGAGGGGAATCTTCTTTTGCCCTTTCCCTATATTCCAAGTATCAAGTGCTATAGGAGATAAGCATTTTTGCCAGTTATCTTTTTTTCTTTAAAAAAAACAACCCTTTCTAAAAATGTTGCATGGCATTGAGTTTAGAAATGTAAAATATTGTGCACCCTAGGGTTTCAACAAGCATTGTCCAACTATTTTATAGAAATAAGATAAGATAACCTTTATTGTCATTTTTTACTGTGGACACACTGGCACACATTAAAAATGGAATTGTTTTGCCTGCTCTTAAAAGTGTACACATAACATACATATAAACATGCTATATACAACATATGTTGTATACAACATACAACAACCTACACCCTTACATATAAATACATATAAATATTAATCACTGTCCATCTTGAATACATAGTGGAAGGAGGAAGCTTTAGAGTTCACAAGGTTAATACTGTATGGAAGAAAACTGTGACTGAATCTGGATGTTCTGCTTTGGATACCACAAAGCCTCGTCTCAGAAGGTAACAAACAGCTTGTGAAAAGGATGTGTAGTGTCCCAGACAATCCTGCGGACCCTTCTCAAGCAACGCTTATATTTTGAGATTGCTTCTTTGTATCTGTGTTCATCTGATTCAAGTTGATTAACAGCACAAGCAAAATTGCTGTTTTAAATTTGAATGGAAGTGGGAAAGAACAGGATAGGAGGAAAAAAATCTATCTAGTTTTATTGATCATAGCCTAGAGCATGGCTATAGGTTTATTGAACATTCTCAGCTTGTTTCCCATTCCATTCTCTCTGCTGTTGGGTCTATTGATGTTCCAGCTGAAGTTGTAATAGATCATGACATACCTGCAACAGCATTCAACACTGGGGGGTGCATTTTTCTCAGCAAACAGAACTGTTTACAGTTCTGGAGTGGGTTTTTTTTTTTTTAGTATTGCTAAGATATTCACAATATGCTCCAAACTAAACATTTTCTGAGCAGTGCATTTCACCATGCCTTTGGGGAGAAAGGCAGCACAGTTCTTAAAGTGTTGAAATTATGTCCAGACTGACTTTCCAGTGACATATTCTGTTTTCTTAGGTTCCATTTAAATTAAAACTTGCAATTGTTCATGCAGATTTTGTTTTTCTGACAATAACCTCTGTTGAAACGAGGTAATGGGGCTTATCTCTCTCCTTCAAGGCCAACATCCTTACTCTCTACAGGTTTCACAGGTTGATACACTCCATTTAACATCTACATTAAACTATTGCTGGAGGTCATCTGCTAGCATGTGTTTTGGTATCATTATTATATACATCTTGACCCAGGACAAACAGGAGACATGCTTAAAGTATTGTCCTGGTGTCTAGGGGTTGTTAAGCTCTAGATCAGGGGTAGTCAACCTTGGCTCTTTTATGACTCGTGGACTTCAATTCCCAGAATTCCTGAGCCAGCTTAGCTTAGCTGGCTCAGGAATTCTGGGAGTTGAAGTCCATGAGTCATAAAAGAGCCAAGGTTGAATACCCCTGCTCTAGATGAAGAAGAATCGGTCTAGGTTTAATCTCAACAAGAAAGAGTATCTATGGCAACAGAAGCCTTTCAGTACCAGAATTATGCTACATTAGTTCTAGACTGGATTGTGCTACTTCAGCAGAATTGTTTCTAATCAATGTTCCTCCTATGCTTTCAGAACTTCTCATAAAGCAGTTGATGGCTGTAACTAAAAGGGTATTTGCAAAATTACATTTTATGTATCAGTTACAAGCTTACCTGGATTATGAGGCCCTACCTAGTCACCCATGACTTAGTCACCTCTCATTTAACCTATTGTAATGTATTCCATCTGTTTGCCCTTGGAGACCACCTAGAAACTTAATAGGTCCAAAGTGTGTGATGAAGAATGCCTTAATTATTGCTATACCTTTGTTTCAAGAGCAGCAGCAGTTGGCAGTTACTTTCCAGATGCAATTCAAGATGATGGTTGTCCCTTATAAAGCCTTACATAATTTGGAGCCTGGGTGCCATTAGAACTGCTTAGCTTCCCATTAGTTTCTGCCCATCCAATGAAATCAAGAAGAATGGGCTCTCATCAAATCTTCTCTTCAAGAGAATGCCATCTGCAGGAATCCCAGAGTTCACTATACAACAACATCATTCCCACCCAGCCCTAAGATAAGTTCCTTGTTTGTTAATATTCAAGAAAGCCATAAAGATCTGGCTATTGCAAAGGATTGGGAGTGGGAAATTGTTGTGAAATGAAAATCCATGCTATTTATTGCTCTTAATGTATTCGTTTTTTGCAATCATAATATATTGTTTCATCTTATTATTTATTTTGTTATTTTATACAATGTTTTTAATCCTCACACTGGGGATGATTTTGGGAACTGTGTTGGGTATCCCTGGATTAAAGCAGCCTTTAAGCCTAAATAAGAAATAAAACAAGGAAAAAAAGCTATGAAATACTGGGGAAAGGCAGTGAATGGGGGAAAACCTTTAAACCTGACCACATTTTATCAACTCTTATTTAAATACTTTGCCAAGAATCCTAGAAAAATAATCTTTTTAAAGCTGCTTATGAGTATTAATTTTATTTGTATTGATTTAAGCAACCTCTAATGTTTCTTTAGCACATTCAAGTGTAGCTGCAAGATGTCCATTAGTATGCATATAGAGCAGGGGTAGTCAACCTTGGCTCTTTTATGACTCATGGACTTCAACTCCCAGAATTCCTGAGCTGGCTCAGGAATTCTGGGAATTGAAGTCCACGAGTCATAAAAGAGCCAAGGTTGATTACCCCTGATATAGAGGATGGCATAGTGATGGAAGAAGGAAACACACCTTTTATCCTCCCTAAGGGAAGGATCAAGCACAGTTCCAAAAATTGACTAAAATGAATACAAGCTTAACTGATTGAGCTTGAACTTCTTCCTGCTTTTCTTCTTTTGCATAAATTCTGGAGTATCTAGACATGATAAATGAGAAAGGCAAGAGAAGGCATGTCACTTGGATGGAAAAAGGAATGAAGCAAGACACAACAAGGATTATTTCAGCAGTGAATTTGAGCACTTTCTATCTACAGATTATTTGGAACAAAACTAAACTTGCGATAGTGTTTAGTTATTTTCATGCCCCAAAGAACTGTTGTTTGACAAGCATTTGAATAGGATTTCTTTGTGAATGACAATAATGTTTGATGGATTGGCAGTAGGAGCAGGGGTCATGGAACCACTTAATTTTGTCTGTGAAATATGGGGTGATGAAACACAGAAAGTTAAACATTGGCATTCTAAGAGCCTTTGCTGACATGATGAATAATGTTTTGACTAAGTCAAGACTCATTTTATATTGTTATTATCATCCTTTTTAAATCCTGAAAGGTCAACTGTCAGAAGGAGTCATGTCTTTTTTCTTTCTCTTTTTTTATTTGCAAACTCATGTAGAAAGGGAGAAAAGAAGAAAGAAGGGAGAAGGGGAAGAAGAAATGCAATTTCTAGTCTTTTGCAGGACTGGAAATTGGAATGAATGATTTCTTTATTTTAATTAATTTATTATTTATTGTATGACATACAAATGTCAGGGAAATCAACACATGCTAGACACACAATGCAGTCACAACAGCCTAGAATGCTAGTTCATTCTGTTCAGCGCTTATGCGCCTATCCTTGGTGCATGCTTTTGAACTGCTGGGATTGAGTGATGGGAGTTCACTCCATCTCATAGAACCATGCTTGAACTGGAGTCCAGACCATTTCTGGTTGGCATTAATAAATTAATTAATCCTCTGTGCCACCGCTTCCCTTTAATGAATGGTCTTTTTATGTGTCAAGAGAGAAATCAGTGAATACAGTATACAGAACAAGCAGAAATGGAATTGATGATGGTGAAGATATGTAGATATCTCTCGCATATTATTCCTTAAATGTTATCTTCAATTTAAAGTTCTGGAAAAAGGTAACTTGAAATGTCCACTTCTAAATGATGAATCTGATGGTAGTAAGAGTTGTATAGGATATCCCTGAACTTCTAATACTTGAGTTCCACAATTATCTTTCAAGATCTAGTAGTGAAAATAAAACTAAAAATCAGAGGTTTTACACTGAAAAGACAATATGTATCAGTTTATATAAAGAAGTGGCAAAGGTTTTAATGAGGCAAAGGAAGAACTGATCTTTGAAAGCAAAGCAAATGTTGAAAAGTTGTTAAAGAAAAGAGCTTATGTTCATCATCTCAATAGAAGAATTGAAGGTCTTCCTGGAACTCACAAAATACTTATTTTGATTTCTTTTATTACATTGTTGCTATCAACAGTAAACTTTGGGAACTATAAGTGAAACAGTTGAGCTTTAGCTTGACAAAGTGCTTCACACCATGGGGGAAAAAACCCACATTTTTTCTTGATGAAGCATTTTGCATCTTTCTGAGCTTATAGTCTGTTCATGTCCTATCCCACTCAATTGCACACACATGTAACAATGGTTTAGTGGGCTTATTAACATTCCTCACCAAAACCCCAGAACTGTCCCAAATAAGTCAAGTCAAAAGTAGACCAATGCTAGTTCACAGAGCAATGGCCAATGAGTCCACAAGGCACTTGAAAGTTCCTAAACAAGACAAATTCACCAAGCAAAATTAAATCTACAGCACAAGAGGATTCACAAGGCAAGACAAGTCCAGAGTTCACAAGTCTGATCCAAAGTTAAGGCACGGTGTCAATCCAAAGCAAGGCAGGAATCACAACTACTAGGAAACATGTAGCTAGGAAGTGAACACTTTGTTCTTAGCATCATCTCCATCTGTTTGGTATGCTAAATAGCCAGCTTCTGGGGGAGTCATCACAGTTCATTATGGTACTTTACCATATTGAGCTATTTATTTATTAGAAGTATAGGCTGTCTTTTCTCTAAGAGTTCAAAGTCTCCAAAGTCTTCAATTTCATAGCTACAACAATTCCATCTGATAAGTTTGGTCCAGAGTCCTCCAGTTAGCTTTTGTTGTTAAAAATGGACTTGAATTTTAGTCTCTCAGACCCTAGTCCATCACTGTTATCACAACCCCTCATTGACTCTTTGGCTATAGCTATCATAAGAGTTTTAATGCACACAGTACTCATGTGCAGAAAGTACTTTTAGTGGAACTGCAAGACTGGAGAATGTTAAGTGAAGCAAAATTTAAGAGGTTGTGTTACAACAAAATAAATAACCCTACTATGAGTTCCTATGGGAGGAAACAGAGATAAACGACCTAAGTTATCCGCATATTGTGATGAAAATGCCTCAACTAATCTGTCTGCATAGGGTATCAGGAATCTCGTACATAAGGACAGGATTGGCAGAATGGTATCACCTTGTCATATGTTTTGCTTCATTGTGGTTTTTTATAGACACCACTGATTCCTAACAAAATAATTTAATAAATAAAAAATGCTGAAGTCCTGTGGTAATTGAGAGAAAAAGCCAATGATAAATAGAGAGTAAATTTCTCTGGGAATAATTTTGCGATATTATTGGTCTTGCTAAATGAAATATATTATAAGAGGAGGATTTGGCACCTTTTACTGAATCATTTCTATTTCCTATACATTTGTGAAATTCATGACCTCTGGAATATTTTTCAAGCACAGAGCAAAACTGCAACAGATAAATTGTGTGAGTTTATGGATCTTGACTTGGCATTCTTAAGCTTCCTATTTTTTAATTGACATCTTTTTAAGTAGATGTTCTCTCTGAAGTTAAATAATTCTTTAGAACTTTTATCATCCTGTTGATTTTAAATTTTGGCCATGTAGATAATGCTTATTACATCTTCAGCTCTCTGGAAATGCAGAGAATACAGTCAGGGATATAGGAAGTCTCACTAGACTATAAATATCAGCTGGATCTTCAGTTATTAGATGAAAATAATTATTACTAGGATAATAGACCGGGTTGAGATTGTATTTCTATAAAATATAAAGTTCCTTCCTTCCTTCCTTCCTTCCTTCCTTCCTTCCTTCCTTCCTTCCTTCCTTCCTTCCTTCCTTCCTTCCTTCCTTCCTCTCCCTCTCCCTCTCCCTCTCCCTCTCCCTCTCCCTCTCCCTCTCCTTCCTTTCTCTCCCCTTCTCTCTCTCTATCTTTATTAATCTCATTTGCTTTTTCATTTGTTTTAAAGTAGGGAAAAATAGAAGAGAAAGAGAGGGAAGGAAATTCAAGTTTTTTTTCTTTCCAATAACATCATTCAGCTATTAAAAGTAATTTTTTCTGTGCCTACAATTTATTTAAAGATGTATGCATTAAGAAGTCCTTAGAAAGATGTGCGCTTATTTCACATAAAGCATAGTAAATCATAGTAAAAGCCTGAAGTCAAATATTTATTTTCTGTAAACCAAATTGCATGAAAGCCACATTCCCTTCCCTTTTTATGTTTAATCTTTCTGCTCCTCCAGGATTTGCAGGTCAGAAGTGGGAAGAGGTCAAAGCTAGCAAGATTCTTTTGTCAGAAAATGCATTTTCTGCAGCCAGCCATGATGATTATAACATAGGGGTAATGACATAATCATGCAATTTTAGCTTTTCGATAGTTGCATCCTAACAAAATTACATAAAACATGAGATTAGCATTATATTATGATGAATGTTTTATTACTTGCCTCCCTGCCAAAACTAATGGTCCAAATCTAAATCTGAAAATTTTGCCAACAGTTTCCTAATTCTTCAAATCTGCCTATGTGAAAGCATTTATTGCATTCTTGCAAATATAATTCATACATTAAATCATTTAGTATGCCTTTTCTTTTTCTTCAACTTTATATAAATATCACAAATGTTCTCAGGTTTTTGCCATTTCGGTTCCTATCTTCTTCATTTATCCTTCTGTGTTGTCATGGAGAATTCAGTACTAGTGCCCCAGAGTCCAGTTGTACATCAGTGACATCTGTAGCAAACCACAATGATGTCAAAATAATCACACACATCCCAGTGTTCAGTGCAAACACATACGCCCCATCATTTAAGAACAACAATTCTGCTTGAACAATTTTATCCCAGTTTTAAAGTGTTTTTTGTTAGACTGTTTGCAGATATTGTTTTGAGATTTATTGAAATTCCTTGGAATGATTCTACACTCCTACTTTGTGTAGGATTATTGACTCAAAAACCAAGCAATCAGTAAAAATTACCAATAAAGGAGAATATTTTTAGTTCAGGGTTGAAATGAGGAGCCTTTGCTAATCTCTGAGCTTGGTTGTTTTTTGCAGATGTGCAGTGCTGATTTACTAACACCGATGATGTCTGCAAGAAAACAACCAAGCTCAGAGAGCACCAAGGACCCCTCAATAAGAATTACAATTCATATGGCACTGAAACATAATTTATGACTACCATAATGTTTCCATGCCATCAAAGAGCAAGACTATGCTCATAGCAGAAAATTTTGGTCTATATCATACTGTATATATAGATTGATTCTGTGGTATTCACAGCCAACTCTACTGTCAGGAAGAGCAAGATGCCACATGAGGGTGTGGAAAATCCCTTGGCATTCCACCAGTGTCCCTCTCCCATAACCATTTCTATACACTGAACAATAAACCACTATGAGCTACCCAGTCTATCTTCCAGCTGGTTCATAGCCTGGAGATGTAGCAGAAAACAATTTAATATTTCCAATGTTGATATAAATTTGACAGCCAATTTAGTTGATTTCTCTACAAAGATTGGAAAAGAGGCACTAATTTCTCCTTTCTCTTAGGATACAACATCTTGGAAGAGACTCTGTAATTCTTTTGTGTTAAATAAGGCAAATTGAAATCCTTTGGGAAAAGAAAATATAACAAGTGTGTCTTAAAAAGTAATAAGATACTTTTATTTGGAACCATAAAGCAGCTAAAAGAAGTTAACCTCGGAACCTCATCTTTCATAATATAAATGATAAAATACAGTAATGTTTTTCCACATCTATTTCTTTGATATACCACAATGGGAGACTAAAATAGAGTGGTCTAGATAAAACTTTCTCTGCATTCCTACTAATCACACATCAAATTTAACAGAATGTGAAGGGGTGGCAGAGAGACTCTCCAGGTGATCTTAACAAGGAAGCAAACTCTTACAAGCTTTTAATAACAATTGCTTTTTAATGCTTGCTTGTAGAAGGAAAAGTTCTTATATTTCTTTTGCTTTATAAGAAAATTGATGTGAGGTTTATCATTTTAAAATTTTGTTGTGAGGTATTGTAAACATGTTTTAATCAGTAGGAAGGCAGGTTTTACCAAGTTAATTAAATAAATATTATGTTTTAGAGTTGCTCAGAGAGGAAGTGATGCTAAAAGGTGAGGAAAACCTACAGGTAAGATGAACATACAATCAACATACATAATAAGGGGAAGTGACACCACTGCTGGCAGGAACAATTTCCCTGGAATGTGCAGAGGTGTTCACAACAGTTTAAATCCAGTCCATGTTATCATTTATAATTCAATTTCCTCAAATATTTTATAGTTAATAGTCCAAAATTTCGGGATATAAAATCTGTACTTGCTACCATTTTTAGTGTCCCTAATTTACTTTTCTGCTTCTGTTTTTGTTTAATATGCAATAGATTCCATACACATTGGGAGTCCCAATGCTTCTTTCTCCAACATATACCTTTTTAATCAAAATGTTTGAACTGAGAGAAGCAGACTTCATTCATTGTAATAGAAACTGAGTCCTTTTTCTATGAAAATCACACCCATAGAAATCCATGGTGGATTTCTTTTCTGTCCCCAATCATCATGAAATTACCTTTGCAATGGTATTGAACTGAAGTATTTCAGTAAAAATGACTGTTATTAAATATTGAGTACAGATATGATCTGATAAAAGGCTGAGGAACAGAACAAGTGGCACTGTTTAGATCAAACAAAAAATTGTGTTCAGACAGTACTTCATGAAATAAAGAAAAATATTCCAGCCCTATAATTCTATAATTGCATCAACATATTCAACTCTTCAGCTGTGATTATTCATATTTTAGACCATTTTTATGTGGTTCATATGAGATTTGGGTTTAATATGTAGAGACATCAGACAAAACTGGGGAAGTTTTGTGATGTATCACCATGGGAGTTAAGTAGATCTCAGGGTGGCCATATAAGATGAAGTTAACATGAAATTTCTGTACAAACAAGGGAAAAAAATGAAGTTTCAGGCTGGGATAAAAAATAGTGAAAGTTTGATTGCTGTAATTGGATTAGGAAAAAAAAGTGATGTTTCACTATGAAGTTGTGATTAACTAATGTAACAATGCATCCCAAAACTTTTATAGGAGTTATGCAGATTTTGCAGTTGATTGTTTGGAGGTATCCTGTCCTAACAATCTTAGCAATGGCCCTGTGTGTATGCATAATAATAATATTATTTTATTGTGGATAGTTTTCATAGCATTGCATTTCTCATAAGGTTCTCACTGATTGAATTAACAGGAATTACTAATCAGAGGAGTTCAGCAGGAAGAACTGGGGAGAGTGACCACAGAAGGATGTGACCTGAATTGTAAGGGATAAAAAGTTTTCTCCTGATTAGTTGCTGATTGCAGAGGTGTGTCCTAAGAGTTACTGATTGCCAGCGTGGGTGACTGAATGATTTTGTCCTTATAAGTAAGCATAAAGTTTAAGGGGTGGTCACAAACAAGTTTTCTAAGATAAGAATTTGTACTTGACTACTATCAGAATTTGTATAAAGAAACCAGAAGAAATAAGAGCTGTTCCACTAGTGATACTCTAAGAAGCAAAAGTGAGGATGAACCAATAGAGATTTTCAATGTTTATAGTACTTTTATTTTCTTTCCTGGCATATATTTACTAAAAGTGCTAGCTCATAGAGATCCTTGAAAAAAGACTCCAGTGATTACACTTCAGCTGATGGGAACA
>NW_015386707.1:1055104-1068247 GCF_001527695.2 Protobothrops mucrosquamatus
AACATAAAAGCATTTACCAATGAGGGAAGTTAGCCCTCCCCCCCCAAGAAGGAAATATTAAAAGGCAGAAAAATATATTTCCTCAAAAGGATTTTAAAAGCAGAAACCAACCCTGCCCCCAAGTCTCTCTGTCCCAAGCAGAAGCCAGCCTTGTACAAATGCAGATGTAAATCATCAGAAAGGCCCCAGCTAGCGGATCAAGAAGACAAAGACACCTAAAATCTGCATACCCCACTCAAACTCTAGGAGCCATTAGCCCCATCACCAGGGAAGCAGGATAGGGGCATAATAGGACTAACCCATCACCATCAAGAATACCAGAAAGGCACACCCAGACTCAGGTCAGAATACGTGACACAGGAAATACAAAGCCTGAAACAGGAACAGGAACCACTTCAAACAAAAGGCTAGAGAGGGTATAAAAATCTACTAGCCACATGTGCTCAGCCCTTCTTTTTCTCTCCTCTTTCCTGCAAGAACCATCTTTCTGGCTCTTCAATAAACTGCAACCTTCTTTCTAAAGCAGTCGCCATGTTGTTTATTTATCCCCGGCTTGAATGAACCAGGATGAAGACTTTTCTTTCAACATCAATTCAAGGAAAGATTGCTCTACAACAAAAAGTAACAATAGAAATAACTCTCCATACAGAAGCAAGCACAGTAGATGAGAATAGCAAGCAGAAGCAAAAGTGATAGAAGATATTTGCAAATAATCAGAAATAATCTGGAGCCCTATCAGATGAAACAAGCTCTGAATGTTATGGGGAAGAGACAGGGATTCTGAGAAGGAAGACAGGTGAGTGAACAGTGATCACACAACTACAGCATAAAAGAAGGCAAGAGTCTTAGTAGTTTGTAGGGTATGCAATTATTCAAATACAGGGGGGAGGGACTGTGATCCAGATATTAATTCTTTCCACTTCTTCCCTATTTGACCTCCTACATTTTCTGGTCACATGAACATTCCAGGGGAAGTACCATTGAACAAGAGCTTTAAGCTACTTATACTTAGAACTTGATTCAAAAATGAACCAACAATGTGACAGAGCTTAAATTGCTTTCTCTATGCTCTATACATGACAGTATTGCATCACTTATTGGGTGATCAAGGTAGTTAGAAGGAATTAGTAGATTTTCATATTGTAATAAAGTGTCATTGTTACTCTACTGTTTTGACATATCTCTAAGGCAGCGGTTCTCAACCTATGGGTCGCGACCCCATTTGGGGTCGATCGACCATTTCACGGGGGTAGCCAAGCAAGACTGTCCGCCATTTTCTCCCCTTTTCTGGCGGGTGACTTACCTCCCTTGGGCTGGGCCAGCTGGTGGTCGGCCTGCTCCGTCTCTGCCGCTTGCCAGCTACGCCTCGGCCGGCGCAGGGGGCGGAACCACGCATGCGTGGCGCTCCCGGGCAGGGAAAGTCCTCGACTTACGACTGGTTGGGTAGTCCTCGACTTACGACTGGTTTAGTCCTTGACTTACGACCGGTTTAGTCCTCGACTTACGACCGGTTTAGTCCTTGACTTACGACCGGTTGGGAGTCGCGGCATTAAAAAGGTTGAGAACCACTGCTCTAAGGACTGCAGACCACAGCTATTAGAATAGCTGTTAAGTGTACAAATGTGAAATAATTTAAAAAGGCTACCTATATCCACATTTTTAAAAAACTTTAAAAAAGAATAGGCATACTACTGTCTGGGCATCTAATTCTTAACTACAACTAAAGAAAGACAATTGCTGGGTGATTGCTTAAAAACAACTTGAGTTTAAAAAAAACCTGAAATCTCTAAGTAGTAATCAACATTACACACTTGTCTTTTGATGAGGATTCATGGCAAACTAGATATCTGTGAAAGAGTAGAGACAGCATTGCTGTAACTTTGGTAACCAAACTGTTTTCTGGCCACTCACACTTCTCTGGATAAAGGAGAGATGGTGAGATTGCCACTTGCACCCCGGACAGCAGCTCCTTGTAAGTAAAGCACAATTTTCAGTTTCTCATTAGTGGAGCAGCTGGAGTCAAGGGATTTCCACCAAGCTCACAGCTGCAATGTAGCTGTACAGTCATAAAGTTTTGCTGAATCTCATTTCTTAATTGCTTTTGGAAATTGCTTCTTAACTGTTTTTCAGCTAGGAAGTACCTTTCAATTGACCAATCTGATAACATGCACTCGGTGAATTCATTTTAATCCTTCATGAAAAAAAAGTTCTAAAGATAAGCTTAATAACATAAGAAATATCCCTCCCATCTCTCTCAATTATCATTATTATTATTGATCATTGCACAGTCAGCCAGATGTTCAAACTGGATTTGGCATATTAGTCTACCTATCGAGTCCTTTCCAAGGACCTGGGATAGGCAGATCTGGATATTTGATGGTGTTACAGATGTCGTGGCAGGATGGAAGCTGTTCCCAGTAAGCCCGCCTTTTTCAATTGACTGATGGTGAATTTGTCAATGCCAATGGTGTTCAAGTGGTTTTCCAGTTGTTTTGGGATTGTACCCAAGGCATCTATTACTATTGGTACTACCCTTGTTTGCCTTTGCCACAGTTGTTCTATTTCTCTTTGTAGGTCTTTGTATTTTGTTATCTTCTCCNTCTTTCTTATCGACAATTGTTAAGTCTGGGGTGTTATGTTGCAGGTGCTTGTCTGTTTGAATTCTGAAGTCCCAGAGCAGTTTAATTTTATCATTTTCTATGACTTTCTCTATTTTATGATCCCACCAGTTTTTGCTTACAGGCAAATGATATTTCTTGCAGATCTTCCAATGCACCATTGTTGCTACTTTGTCATGCCTCTGCAGCTTACCAGGTGGTCTACTGTTTCTTCAGCTTCTTTGCATAGGTGGCACTTAGTGTCTGTTGCTGTCTTCTCAATTCTGGCTTTGTATGCATTTGTCCTTAAGGCTCGGTCTTGTGCAGCCAGAATTAGTCCCTTGGTCTCTTTCTTCAACTTTCCTGCTCTTAGCCATTGCCAGGAAAGTTGTTGTTGTTGTTATTATTATTTGAATAAACAGGAAAAATGTGATTAGTGCATTGATTTTGAAAAATTAATTAATATAACTCAAGGGTCCAGATGGATTTAAAGTAAGATTTTGAAATTAATCATAAGACTCCTTCCCTTGGGAAAATGCTGTTGTTTTAAATATTTGAAAGAAAACATAATAGGATGAGAATTTGAACATTGGTCATTAAAGAGAACAAGAAGGAGCTAAAGATTGCAATTAAATTAAGTGTTTAAGAACACTTAAATTCAACTGATTAATACAGAATGGAGCAAAATATTTAATATTAGACATATTTTAGGATATTATTGAATAGTAGACTCAAAAGTTAATTTAAGAGTTTCTGCCTCTATAGAATGACTGTATTTAAAAGCTGTTTAGGAAGAGAACAAATTTTATCGGACAAGATTGAGATCAATGTCAAAGTAGATTTAAAAAAATGATAAGCTATCAGAATGAAATGGAAAAAGGTACTATATTGCATATACAAATGAAACTAATTGATGTCTAAATAATTAAAAGGAATATACAAATGGCAAACCAAAAGAGTGACTTGGATAACTTTCTTATATTGGATTTACAAAAGAGACACACTAAAGTCCTAAAGAATTTTGCAAGAAGGGAAGGGACAAAGAAAAAAAAATGAAAAGAAAAGAAATGCTAAAATATTATTTGAAGGGATTAAATATCAATATTAAATATAAACCAAATTTATATTGCTTTCTTTTATGTTTATTAAAATATACATGTTATTTATGATAATCCTTAATGATTTTTTTGCTGTCCAGGACTGAATGATCAGATTTTAAGGATTTGTTTATAGACAAAATATGAGACATGGGAAGATGAGGTAATTTGTAGTTTAGAAGAAAGTGACCAAATGTTAAAATTGTGTATGCTTATTGTGGTAAAGGGGGAGGTTAATTATTTGATGATGATGATGATGATGATGATGATGATGATGATGATAATAATAATAATAATAATAATAATAATAATAATAATAATAATAATAATAATAATAATAATAATAAAGTTGGAAGGGACCTTGGAGGTCGTGTTGTCCAACCCCCTGCTCAGGCAGGAAACTCTATACCATTTTGGACAAATGGCTGTCCAGTCTCTTCTTAAAAACTTCCAGTGTTGGAGCATTCACTGCTTCTGGAGGCAGGTTGTTCCACTGGTTAATTGTTCTAACTGTCAGGAAGTTTCTCCTTAGTTCTAGGTTGCTTCTCTCCTTGATTAGTTTCCATCCATTGCTTCTTGTCCTGCCTCTTCTTTGTGGCAGCCCCTGAGATATTGGAACACTGCTATCATGTCTCCCCTCGTCCTTCTCTTCATTAAACTAGACATACCCAATTCCAGCAACTGTTCCTTATATGTTTTAGCCTCCAGTCCCCTAATCATCTTTGTTGCTCTTCTCTGCACTCTTTCTAGAGTCTCAACATCTTTTTTACATTGTGGTGATCAAAACTGGATGCAGTATTCCAAGTGTGGCCTTACCAAGGCATTGTAAAGTGGTATTAATACTTCATGTGATCTTGATTCTATCCCTCTGTTAATGCAGCCTAGCACTTTGTTGGCTGTTTTGGCAGCTGCAGCACACTGCTGGCTCATAGCTAAGTGATTGTCCACTAGGACTCTGAGATCCCTCTCACAGTTGCTACTATTGAGCAAGGTATGTGTATTTTCTTTCTCTTTGCTACAGTATATTCTTACTTTTTCTTTCTTTTCTATTTTTCTTTTTCTATTTTTTCTTTGCACTTCATATTTTTATTTTCTTTTTTCAGTTTGTCTTTATTTGTATAAGTGCAATCTTTAATACAATTATTATAAATAATATAATAAAATTGTAAAACATTGCATGCTTGGTACTGTTCTTATAGGAGGCTGTTTTCACTTATAAATGATTTAATTTTCTTGCATTATTGTTACTACACATTCATTTAAGAGTTTCAAGAATATTTCATATATTTATACAAAGAAAATAGACCAGCAACACATAAAGAGAAGTTGAAAAGGAAGGGTTTCCTTTGGGATCAGCAGATTAGCTAGATTCAAGGTTGATTTAACATTAACAGCAGTCTACTGACTTTATTTGTGGGAGGAAAAGGAATATTTATACATATAAGAGATGAAGCTGATATATTAATAAGCTGTTTAGCTGGGATATTGGGGTAGAATAAAGGAAGGATCATAGTATTCCTGATGATCTCCATAAGAATCATGGAAAGTTAGCTGAAAGCTGGTGACTTTCCTGATTGCATGAAAATCAGGATACAACAGCTCTGCTGGATCAGTAAAAAAGCTCATCTAGTCCAGCATCCTATGAAAAAGATACTCCTGGAAAGTCCATAAGTGGGTGATGAGAGCATAGTCTTTTCATAGCTTGGTTCCCTAGCAACTGGTATGAAGGTAAAAACCTTGCTTAACCAGACCTCAACTTGTTTAGACTAGCATAGGTATGAGAAACCAATAGCAAAGCATGATCACAAGTCTCTAACACAGTATTAAAAAATAAATTCTTTCAGCATTGCATATTACTGTATACAGTATATAAATGCTACCAATAATAATAGTCACTGGTTTACCAATGAATTCACTATTACAATAGAAGATACTGTTGTCGAATATCATAAAATTTCTGTCACAGTAACACATATTGCTGCATCATTTGATTAATAGATATTGCCTTTTCCAAATCCGACAGATCCCACATTTCTGACAAACATTCCTTGACTTCTGAAATAATGTCATTATTTTCATTTCTTAATATAATTCGTAATCCCCTCCTCCATTAAGTTATCTTACCATACTAAAGGTGTCCAGATTGTATGTTAAATCTTGTTTTATAGAATTCCAAATTTTTAACCATGCACTGTGAGAATAAATGCTTTCTTTATTTCGTCCTCTACTTCCCATAGTGCAGATACCCCAATAACTCTGGAGTGGGCTATCACACAGCTAACAATGTCTTTCTATGCCTTTCTCCCCACATCTTGCATATTTTTGACATCTCTCACATGTCCCTTACTTACCTTTCTTTCTTTACAGAACTGCCCTCTTTTTTCTGGCATACTGAAACACTTGCTATCATGTCACCCCTAATCCTTCTTTTCATTAGACTAGACAAACCCAATTCCTGCAATGGTTCTTCATATGAAGAACCCCATTGCTGCAGTATTTCCTTGTGATGAAAGTAGTTGCTTTTCTTACCTGATATGCTTACCCCCAATTGTATCCAAATTATACCCTGATATGTTTCCCTCAGTGTTTTATACAGATTGATTATGTGTTATCAATTTGTTGTCAACTCTTAATGATCACATAGATGATTTTTTTTCTCTATTGCAATCTGTCCCTAACCTGGTCTTTCAGATCTCCTAACAGTGCACTCATTGCCATTTTAACTGAGTCTATCCATCTTGCTATTTGTTGTCTTTTTCTAATTTTTTCTTCTACCTTTCCAAACCTAAGAGCCTTCTCTAGAGTGTAAGATTTTCACTATTGGGTGATTGATTTTAATTTATTAGCTGCCCAATTCCAGTTTGTAATGTGTCTAAAGTAGGATAATTTGAGCTTTGTCATTGTATATATACAGTACTATGGTCAAGTGAAGAAAAACAAAAACTACTGATAGAAAAGAACAATTCCATTCTATAGTAATAATGTAGAAGATTAATTATTGGTATTAATACTAATCCAAAGGAGTCCTATAGGCATGTCTAGTCGGGGAAAGGATTTTAGGTTTTTGGTTTTTTTAAAAAATAGTGCGTTCAACAGCCTATTCTATGATCCTACTTAGGTATAGCAATTCTAGAAGCAATAGGAAATAAAAAAATAATATTTGTTGCTGTCACTTTTTTTGCCTTCTGCTTGTATAGCTGAGAAGTTTTTGAAATCTCCTCCATTTTCCCTTCTATTTTCTAAGCTCTTGCTCCCAATGAATTGGCCCCAACTTGTAATATTCTTTTCTGAGAGCACACATAGATACACAGACATACATTAAATTGCACGGGTTAGTCTCCAAACTGCTTTTCCCTTTTCTAACTGAATCAGATATGTTATTTTTTTTTCGTATGTATTAACAGATTTTTTTTATTTTGCATTGCTTCATTTAAATGTTATTTCAGCTATATTAACAATAAATTGTGCTGATTATCTGATTGCCTTTCTACCATTAGTCTCATACATTAGTTAATCAATTGCATTGATTCAGTCTTAATTGCAGTTCCATTTATAGACTTACAGGATGCATGTTTAATGCTTTACATTGTGTCAAGGCCCTGACAAAATTGGTACTATAGTAGGTCCCAACTTCTAATATCCTTATACATAATGGTTAGGTAGCAACATGTAGCTGTCCTTGACTGGTCTCAAAAACATAAGCAAGGTCAGACCTAGTTAGAGCTTAGATGAGAGACTACCTTGAAATATTAGAGGTATAGACACTCAAGCAACAACTTATTTGAAAAGAAAGCAGTGACAAATCTTTTCCATATTTTTCACCCTAAATTGCATCTGTGGGGTCACGAATTTATCAGTAGTTTCACCTTGTCTCCAAGGTTTCTATCTCTCTATCTTTATCCTATAGACATATGCTATAAATAAACTTGCATCCTCCTCCTCTCCTCCTCCCTCTTCCTTATCTTCTTCATTGTCATCGTCGTCATCATCATCATCATCTTCATCATCATCAATCAAAAAGAAAAACCTCTTCGTTGAAGGTTATGGACCATAATCTACCATACTAGTTCAATGTATTTGGTTGATAGATATTTTTCAATTTCCAAGTGTAGCACTTGAAGACAGAAATTGATTTCTGTACCTCAGAAATGTGGACTAGAACCTGCATATATCTTTTCCTAGCTATCAATTTAACTCCCTCACCAAACTGAATGTCTCTTACATGTAAACACATGGGTATCTATAGCTATCTATATCTATTATCTAAATAACCCACGAACTAATCATCATGGGTGAATACTATAATTAGTGGCCCTTATCCAGATTTAAATACATTCTATTAAATCGAGTTTTTTTAAAAAAAAGTTCTATCAAAAGATGAAAAGGCTGTTGTTTTCAGTGGGAGTTCATTGTGAACATTATGACTAGTGGCTTCTTTGGGACCTTTATACTTGGCAGAAGCTAAAGCATTATGTACACATAGAAAAAAGTGTTTTCTTAGAAATACCGGTCTTTTGTAAAGGATTATAATGAATAGTATGCTTCTATATTGTCCTGGCTCTATAATTCAGGATTGAGTTAGAGAATTCCTGCAATCTTTTTATTCTTTTAAACCTAACAAAAAGTAGCAAAGAAATTATAAAAAGGATTTTAGGACTCTGTTCATCAGCAGGATAAATCTCCTCAAACAGAACAGAATGGGACCAAATTTGGTATGGTGTGAGAAACCACACAAAAAAGGTAAATGAGTTTAAAAGTGGGCTGTATCTGGCTGAGAGTTGCAGAGGAAAAAAAAATCCAGATGGGGGAAACAGTTCAGCAGTGGCCAAGAATATGACTGGTGAACTGATGCCCTACATATCCTTGGGTAACATGTCTCCAGAGGAACGTATTTTATTCATTAGGCTTGTATTTTGCTTTTATTTTGTACAACTCAAGGTGCATAATATTTTCTCTTTATAGCTACCCCAGGACAGCAACCTTTTGAAATGGGTTGGGTTGAGAGAGTATGACTGGCCAAAATCACCAGGTGACTTCTGTGCCTAAGGGAGGCCTAAAACACATGGTCTCCTTAGTTTTTAATCCAGCACTCAACCCAGATACTATACCATACTATACTAAGCTTTTCAATTCAAACATAAAGACAAGAACAGAGAACAGACAAGAACGTAGCACACATGCACACACACACACACCTACCCTGATTTGTACACACACACACACACACACACACACACACGCTGCATACACCTTGAATAGTCCTTGGAGAGAAAATGCATATTGTTACAATAAATAACTAAGCACACCAAAGAAAACACACTGACTAAATAAAAAAGGGGGGTTAGAAGTTCTTTCAAAGCAATGGAATGTTGGAAATATCACAATTATGTATGCTTATCCATTTGTTAGCATAACTTTTGAAAAAACAGAACTAGATTAATTCTGGTGAAGAGAGAAGCCAGCAGAAGAATCAAGGTTGAAAATGGGCTAGATCTCTCCAGGGATCAAGGGGGGGGAAGTCCTATGCCTAAGCATATGACAGAGGCTTGGAAGGCTGATGGTTGATTCCCCCTAGTCACATCTTAGGATAGAGAGATATTAAGGGTTGGAAAGAACTGTAAATTACCCAGAGTGACTGGGAGTTGGGTAGCACATAAAATAAATTATTGTTATGGTTTGTTACATAGTCTGCCAGGTGTTTTGACTGGATTTGGCACTTTTATCACCTATCGGGTCCTTCCCAAGGATCTGGACTGAGATGATGATGATTCTAGAAGTCACCCACTGCAGACTTTCGCATCTTGTTATTCTTTCCAACTGAATGAGCTTTTGGGAAAAAAAAATAGATGCTCAGGATTCAGTCCATCAGTAGAATCAATCTCTGAAAACATAACTCGATTGAATTTGGCATGGTAGGGCAAATTGGTCAAAGAACAATCAACTTTGAAAATGGGTTGAATCCAAGCATGAGCAAGAGAGAAAATATAACTACAAAAAATGCCCAATATATCCTTTCAGCAATGGCAGCTAGGCACAGCTTGAAATGTTGCCTACAGCATCAACTTACCAACCCCTTTTTCTTCCTTCTAGTCACATGGCCAAAAGTGGAACTATTATTAAAGAAATGGAGGGAATTCCACTACCTTGTTTATTTAGAGACACACTGCTTAGAAACGACACAATAGGCTTTCTAACTGGCAAGGTTTATTTGAATATGTCCAGCTTTTTAATAACAAATTAATCAGCTAAAATGTTTAATTCCCCTTGCCCCACCTCAACATGTATATTTATCTTGAAAAAAATTCAAAAGCCCAGGGAATAGCCGTTGTAAATTTAGCTCAAATATTATCTTGCCTGGCTGAGCAAGAACAAGTATCTGCTTTTGATAATTGTGGAGGCAACAGATCTTGAATATTAAGAAGTATTGGCAGCTACTATACATTCACATAGTTGCCATCCCTGGACAAACCATGTTCTCATTGGTCAGTTAGTTAGTAAATACTCCTAATGTTTTGGATTTTATTTCCCTGCAAGCTTCGGGAGAAAAAAGATGAAAGCAATTAAACAGAAGGTGAATGAAAGAGGAGTATATTTTCAAGTAATGTCAATCTTCAGAGAAAGGCTGAATTGTCAATGGCTTATACCCATCTTTCCCCGAAATTAAGACCTGGTCTTATTTTTTTTTTTGCCACCAAAAGAGGCACCAGGTCTTATTTTTTGGGGGTGTCTTTTCCATTCACCTCACGGTGATGGCACTGACAGCCCCGCCCAGCTGGCCCACTTCTTCTGTGGCTGAAGGAAATGCCTCTGCAGCTGAGGCATTTTGCCATCAGAGGCCTTTCTGGAAGGCCTCTGCAGCCAAGAACTGAGTTACGGATTGAATCCATAGCTTGGTTCTAGCCTGCAGAGGCCTTCCGGAAAGGCCTCTGATTGTGAAATGCAGGCCAGGGGATGCCGCAGAAGAAGTGGGCCTGTGAGGAGAGGCAGGTGTTGATTCATGTGAAGCCTCATAAGTGGGTGCGGGGAGTGTGGAGCAGCTCCACCCCCCCTTGCCCTAGCTTGATTTTTAGGCATGCTCTTTGCCCCCAAAATAGGCCTTATTTTTGGCATAGGACAGTGGTGGCGAACCTATGGCACGCGTGCCAGAGGTTGCACTCAGAGCCCTCTCTGTTGGCATGGGTGCCACCGCCGCCAGCAGCAGTCCATCAGGCCACCCCTGCCGCCTGGAGCAGGAGCCCTGCCCAGCACAAAGGAGGTGAAGTGGCTGACTAGCAAGCTCGAGTAGAGGTGGTAGAGCAGAGGTCACCAACCATTGTCGATTGGTGAACTGAAAGAAAAGGGAGGGGGAAGCATTTTACATGCGTGCATGCGTGCACGGGGCCACGAGCAAGCACCTGCTGCAAATGGGGCGGGGCTAGTGTCTTTGTGATACTCACTAGCCCTGCCCCGTTCTTACGTGGTGCAGCACCTTGTATCTGCACCCTGCGATGCGGTAGCGGCCATTTTTGTGCCTTGCAGCATGGTGGCCCATTTTTGTGACCCCAGTTTTTGTGTGCCAGAGGTGGCACTCAGAGGCGCCTCCCTGCCCCCCCTGAGGGCACCACAATGCTGATGAGGCCCTGGCACTTTGTGATAAATAAGTGGGTTTTGGGTTGCAGTTTGGGCACTCGGTCTCTAAAAGGTTCGCCATCACTGGCATAGGACTTATATTAGGCCCACCCCCAAAAATCAAGCTAGGGCTTATTTTCAGGGTAGATCTTACTTTTGGGGGAACACAGTACTAAGTATCATAAAATAGAATATTAATCTTGGATAACAGAAAATAAAGCCTTGTTTCCTTGTCTATTACTACAGTAATACCTTTTTTTTTACAAATTTGAAAAATAACTATGTCATTGCCACTATATGCTTCCTAAAATTAAAGCTGAAAGAAGAATCTGTTGACATGTTTCAGCTTGTCATTAAAGGGACTAATGAAAAGTTGGAGGTGATGGAGCACCATCAATAGGAAATAGATATGCATATACAACTCTGCCTCAACCTTGCTATTGGATGCAATCGAACCAAACATTCTGTACAAGTGGCCCCTTTGAAATGGTTACCATTTTACAAAACACACTCTTTGTTTTGCACAGCCCTCTCCATTGTATAATAATAAAATCCATGCAAAACTCTAATAGTGGGACAGGTGGCACCTAAATTGGATAAGTACATAATAATAAATATAATAAATAAATCTGATAAAAAATGAAAAAACTCCAATGGAATGGTCAAAAGAACCACCTAGCTCACTTTTCTGATCTCACAACAACTTATAGGATCCTGTACGTAATTGCTTCACCCTTTTTTAATATTGACCATTATCAGTATCTTATAATAGTAAAAGGAGTCCCTGAAGATTGAACTCCGCTAGTTGTTGCTGACAATAGGGGTGATGCTCATTTCTGTTTCAAGGCCATTGAGCCAGTGCTGCCTGAAGACATTTTCCATGGTCATGTGGCCACCATGACATCATGGAGCATTGTTACCTTCCCACTGAAGTGGTACCTATTTATCTACTCACTTTGCATGCTTTTGAACTGCTACATTGGCAGAATTGGAGCTCACCCCAACACATGGAGCTCAGGTCTCAAACCTGGATCTTAATGGGATCTTATCATAATAAATGCCACAAATTAATTATTTGTTCTATGAAGTATTTTGTTTTCTTCTGAAATCTCTATTGTTTACCTTTATTATTGGATGGCTAGGTTCTAATACTTTGATAGAATGGAGAGGGGAAAAACAACTTTTCTTTTTCTTTTTTTATATCATGCATGCCGTAAATGCTGGCCATGGATTTTCTGTGGTAAACCATATCTGCAAATCATCTGGGCAAACCAGTTGTACAACTACTTCCATAAATCTGGACAAAGAATTCTGACATTTATACATTGGTCACTTCTTTCTCAGCATTTTCTTTCACAGATAAAGGTCCATAGTGCCTGCTTTATTTATGATATCATCTTATTAATTCACTCTTTATTCTGCTGCAAACCCCAAGAAAAATCACCTCGATTGCACTTCTAAAATTTCTTATGGATGTTGTCTGCTGAATGGGTGCCTAACTTTAACCATTTCAGCATATGCTATTTTACAACCCTAATGTTAAGTTTAAAAATGGGCAGTTTGATCATCCCTTCACTGGTTTGTATTAAATTCCATTTTTCTTATTCTTTCATCAACTTCCAGAAATTTTTTGCCCAGCCAGTAGAAGGCTTGGGAGAAGAGCTTCAGTTTTCCAAATGTCATATCAGTTGACTTACAGTAGATGAGTTCACATATTTGGGTAGTTCTTTTTTTTTAAATAAAACAGCTGGTCCTGAGTTCAATAAGTTGATTTCTCAGAGATTCCCTTTAGCTTCTATCCAATACATTTTAAACAAGCCTGCTATCAGCTTATCTAGAAA
>NW_015386707.1:1071716-1096632 GCF_001527695.2 Protobothrops mucrosquamatus
TTTTTCTTCTAACTCTTCATGGATTGCTGTAGATATCTTCCACCCTGGCCCATCTGAAGTCAGTCTGTTTTCTTTTGTCTTGGCTCTGTAAGCCATATTCTTCCTCCAGCTGAAAACTACTGGATTCTTGTTCATGATAAATCATGCCAGTTTTTTTGTATAGGTTGATCAGGCTGCCAGTCAATTTGAATCTTTGCATCTCCCAAGCTGTCAATTCCCCTTATAACTGAGGAGCTGGGTATCCTACTGGAGGGAGAAAAGCATGGCCTTGATTCCTTTTACTTTTTTCATACAGATTTTTTTCTTTCTGTTTTAAAGATTTGCCCTTTATTTCCTGCATCTCTATAGGCTCCCTCCTGCTGAGCTAACCATTCCCATTGCTTTCTCTTTTTTCCTAGCCATTGACTTTGGGTTGAACTTATGTTGCTTCTCCTTTTTTCCCCCTCCCTTGTGCATGTATCTGCTGTTTCCCTATGTCCGAGGCCTTTTTCCTCCCACAAACTCCAGAGATTTGTATACATTTTCTGAGTTCTATTTATTTTCTCTTTATTCTTTGGGAGAGATTACCTACTCTCTCCCTTTGACTTCTACCCATTTAATATTATATCTATGAGGGAGATGGGCAGTTTGATATGAATGAATGAATGAATGAATGAATATTGTTTCCTCTGTACCTAAGGAAAATCCCTAGCACCTTTCACTTCCTTGCTTCTGGTAGTTTACAGTTTAGAGAGTCTGTTCCTATGACTCTATAATTCCATAGGACTCTAGAATAGATCAGCCTATACAGCTGTTTTGTGCCCCTGAATTAGAATTGATTGTACCTAAAACCAAAATCTAGTCAGTTTTCTATCTTCCTTGAGCAAATTTAGTCTTTTCTTCCTTCTTTAGCTTTTCATTCAGGTTTTTTTTTTACACATATTTGCTACTTAAAAAAGAGATGAATATAAATGATAGTTTTCCTGCCCTCCAAAATCTGCTTAATAAAACTTCATCTTATGCATAAATGATGCCCATTTGGATACAAAACTATACAATTTCCAATAATTTGCTGTTAAAAGATTTCAGTTCATGTAATTTATGTACTCTGCAGATATTATTATGGCATACCTTTCCTTGATATTATATTTTTCTAGAAATGCGAACAAGTATAAATTACTATTGATTAAGTTCTATAATTTTAACTTCACCCTGTTCCTAAATCTATGAAATGCAATAACATTCATTTTGTTGATTTTATACAGCACTATGGTAATAATTTAAAAACCAAATAAACCCAAACCATTGTGGGAGCCTTTTGCAGCCTAGTTTGCAGTCTAACAACATAATTTGCACATTTTTGTTTTCCAATGGGAGAAAGTTAATTAAATAAGATAGCACATAAAGCTTGAACTTGTTTTTCCAGCAGGGCTTTGGTTTGAAATTGATCTGATCAGATACGTTTTATAGACAGATAACATCAAGTCAAATGGCAACGGAGCAAACAATGCGTACTAATTAGTTTCAGAGCTTTAAGCAGTCAGATAACGGCTCACCTCTGGGAGATAGTCAATACTGTGCACACTATTCAACACTTTTATGTCCCATTGAAAGTAGAAAACATTTAAATAAATCCTCAGGATCTGACTTATATTTCTTACCATATGCTTAACCATTTGCAGATGCATCTGAATGTTGTAATTTTATTTCCCTTACCCATAAACAGGAAATATATCAGGAAGTTTTTCTATCATTTTAACAGAAGAGGAATATTTGGCTAATGCTCAGATGCTGTGATAAGAACAAATGGTTACTATACTGCATTTCCCCACTTAAGCATATCCATTTGGGAATGGCTATTTATGCTTTTCAAATACTTTCTTGCTAATTAAGTTCATAACACTGCTTTTTTTTAAAAAAAAATCTTCCTTAAATAACAGTGTGGCACTCCTACTGTTCTGAATATTAGAATTTACCTAATGGTTATTCATAACTTTATACCTAGAAGAACTAACCAAACTTATGAATAATACTATTTCAGTTAGTATACTAATTAGATGTCCATGAATAATAGAATTTGATATGCTGAAACGCTATGCCTTACAGAAATAAACTACATTAATATTCCAGTTGTTTTTAACTTTAATGTGTCAACCCAATTGGTGTTTCTTCCACCGATTCCACAAAGCCCAATTCTTTTCATTGCCAATGAAATGAGGAGGAATTAAATTTGGGGGCAATCTCAGCTCTTGCCTCTATCACTTGTCTTTTCCTCAATCTGTTCTGGAGCACTGGGTAACTCTTTGGAGCAAATTTTGATATAGGACTTGGCTTCACCTGTCTCTTACTCTGCTGTAGATGGAAGACTGTACCTGATCAACAGGAAGGAAGGAACTGAATCTGACACATAGTAATAAAAAAACACTGTTGTTATTCATTAGTTTAGAAGGATAATTCTATTACATGCTAATTTTGAATAGTATCAGTATTGTGCATATATTCACCATACTGATCTTCAACTATCTTTTTTATGTTCTGTATAGAGTATCATCAGCCGTGTATGAATATACACCTGCGTAATTTGTTTATAAATTTAGAAATTATAATACGTAATAGGATATAGAAATCAAAATCTGTTGCATTAGAACAGTCATATTTATCAATAATATATCAATAACAATAATATATTTCATATTATTTTGTGAGAAATTTATTCTGTTAATTAGCCCACTGTAATTAATCTATTATTTTCTAACTCCATTGTCCTGCAAATTATTCTAGCATCTGGTTCTTGGTATTGCCAAGAAGATTAGACTATTAATTACTTCTTGATCATTTCTCCTAGAAACCAATATAAACATTATGTTTATAAAGTGCTGATTACTGAATCTGTAATAATCTATGTTTTGTGTTTAATTTTTTTCAAGAGAACTCCAATATGAGAGATTGAGCAAAAAGTACAATTCTAAATGCAATTTTATCTTTCTTGTGCTGTGATTTCCATTGAACTCCATAGATTATATTACTAGAATATGTGCCTGATTGTTCAGCCTGCAGGGTTTTTAAAAGAACTTTTGCTATAGTGTATTCAGTAGAATAGGAGTAGGCAAAAGGAGGAATATAGGGCTGGATCCAGTTAAAACGTTTTGTGGCTAGAATGTCTTTTTTTTTTTTTGCATTTGCAGAAGGGACTAGAAAACAGCAAAGACTCCTTATAGAAGAGGAGGCAATGTAAATAAATATTAGTCAGTTGCAAAGCTTCTCATGCTGCGGCCAGTGAATTCTTCAGCATTTTACAGTGGCTTTTTAAAAGGAATATAGGGAACAACAAGGAGAAGGGGGAAAATCACATATTGCCTCTCTTTTTCCTTCAATATAAATAGAATTCTGCTGCTTGAAAAACTCCTATATCTTTACTTATTTCACCAAAGGATCACTTTGGTGTAGATGTTAATCTGCTTTATAAAGGGAGTACCATATTCTTATGAGATTGTCAGATAACTGCCTGGATAAGTCCCTACAGTTTTCTTGGCAAGGTTTTCCTGAAATGGTTTTCTGTTGTCTCCTTCCTAGGGTTGAGAGACAGTGACTGGCTTAAGTTCATTCAGCTGGGTTTGTAATTAAGGAGGGATTAGATCTCACAATCTGCCAGTTTGTAGCTTGATGCCTTCATCACCACACCAAACTGGCTCTTCTGCTAAGATTATAAACGTTACATGGAACAGCATCCAGAAGTGAACTCATGTATAGGAGCAGCATTAAGACAACATTTGAAGCATTTGCATTGTGAGCGGAAGATAGAAAGAGTTTCACAGTTGCAAGATTTGGGAGAGATGAAACAATCCTAATAACATTTATATACATAAAGAATAATAGAATAACAGAGTTGGAATGGACCTTAGAAGTCTTCTAGTCCAACCTCCTGAACAAGCAGTAAACCCTATGCTATTTCAGACAAATGGTTGCCCAATCTCTTCTTAAAATCCTCCAGTGTTGCAAAACCCACAATTTCTGGAGGCAAGTCATTCCACTGAGTAATTGTTCTAACTTTCAGGAAATTTCCCCTTAGTTCTGGGTTGATTCTCTCCCTGATTAGTTTCCATCCATTGCTTCTTGTCCTCCCTTCAGATGCTTTGGGGAATAGATTGACTCCCTCTTCTTTCTGGCCGTCCCTTACATATCAGAACACTTGCCATCATGTTATCCTTAGTCCTTCTTTTCATTAAACTAGACATATGTTTTAGCCTTTAGCCCCCAGCCCGCTACCATAGACTGGTAGTCATTTTTTAAACAACAACAACAATGGAGTTTTAGCATGCTAAACTAGATGAAATTTTCACACTCTTTCCAAAGTAAGCCCTACATAGAGTATATTAGTCAGAAAGGAATAGTAGAGACTAGCCTGAGAGAATCTAATATGGTGGGATTCATGTGGACATCAAAATAGTAGTCAATAATGCTCTCATTACAATCTTCTCAAAGTTGAAGGAATAAAAATATTGCTGCAAAAGTACAATTAATGGTGCCCAGGTTAGAGAAGTTTGATAAAGAGTCAGTGCTAAGAATAGTCAGAAGCATATGAACTCAGATTTACTATCCTAGAGTTATGAGAGGAAACTAACTCACAGTATGAATCCTTATGATACTTCCTGAGGCCCTGGACCTTTCCAAATTAATGCCCTGCCTTTTGCTGCCAAGCAAACACCTGAGCAGTACACAGAATATTAGCTCCTTCCCTGTTTATGGTTAAAATACTGCCCATCCTATAGAAGAGTAAGCACTGAGTCTTTTCTAAATACAGGTAGTGCTTGAGTTATGATAACAAGTTATGGCATCAGAATTTTTATCATTAAAGGATGCATTCATAAAGTGCAACTTCACACAACCACATCACTTAATGATGACTATTCTGGCAATCCTGATTATCATTATCTTAGGACTGTGTGGGTCATTAAGCAAAGATGTCATGTGACCAAAATATGGAAAGAGGTGGGTGTCTCAGGAAAGCAGGCCAATCAGTAAGAGCTACAAATGGGTGGATGGATGCCACAGGTGGTGCTATGAAGTATGGGCAGATGCTTTGGAGCACAGGCAGGCAGATGGGTGCTGTAGGCAGGCATTACAAAACTTAAGGGTTGGGTGTTCTGGACAGGCACTATGGGACATGGGCAGGTGGGCAAAAATGTGGTGGTTATGGCATGGAAGAGCAGGCTGCTTGGCAAACTTGCAGGCAATTACTATATGCTGCCTTCTTTCCCTCCCATTTGAGCCTTTCATCCAATGTCAACATGGCAAAGTTTCTAATAAAGCTCCTACCTTTACATAGGGAAGATGGAAGGAGATGCATGTTTTGGAGTTCTACAACCACAAGTAAACTGAGTACAACAGCCAAAAAAAAAGCCGTTTTTCCTTCAGAAGGAGAGAACACTCCAAAAGGAGTGCAGAAGCCCAGGAACACAAAGTAATGTAAAAAAAAGGTACAAGGACTCTCCATGTTCTGTTCTTACTACACATTACTCTGTGTGCAGTTTGTCATGCCCCCATCGGAGCCTGAATCTGCTGAGGAAGATAAGCTGGAACTGAAACCGACAGAGATCGAGGGGGAAGCATCACTGGCTTCAGAGGAATATGGGGAGGAGCAGGCCGAGGCAGGCCATGATCTTTCAGGATTGGGACGGCTTGAAGGCAGGGAGGAACAGGGGCAGGATGAACATGAGACACAGAGCTCAGGTGATGAGCAAGGGCCACCCCCTCCTGATCCTAGAGTACGGAGAGTGGAGAGAAGGAGGGAATAAGGCAGGCAGGCCTGACTACTCGGGAGGCGAGCACTCTGCCCCTCTCCACAAGGCACACCTGGGGACTGAGACTTAAGGAGACGCTGTAGGGAGGAGCATTTCTCGGGAACAAATGCTGACTTATTGGAGGTTAGTGTGCCGTTGCCGATGTTGGAAACAACTCTCTGATCTCTTGTTCTATGTTGTGATCTCTACTTGTAAACTCTGAAACTCTGACCATTGGACTGGCTGTCAAACTTGATTTGATGCTCCAAACCTCAGATTGAATTTTGGCTTCTCTTCTGAAACTACTCAGGCAAGCTTATATTTCCACAGACTTGTTAGATTTGGATGTATGTTCCTTTCTTTGTTATCTACTTGGCCTTGCATACATTGTTGTTCTAATCTAAAAACTTTTGAAAACTACTTGCAGCCAGAGGCTGCTGAAGGGATGTGTGTGTGTGTGGGGGGGGGATGTTACTTGTTCTGGGACTTGCCAGAAACGTGGGAGCATTTGGGGAACATTTGGGGCAATAAAGGGGCAGTTCGAACTGCCAGCTGACTGTGTTGCCTCTGTGCCATGCCCTGGGTCATCACACAGCTTGACATGCTGCTAAATCCACCTATCCTCCAATAAAACAGACCATTTGCATTGATCTGAATACTTTATTAAAGGAACAGGATGGTAAAACTGGGAAAAATAGAAATACATACAATAAGAACCCAAATACAAAATAAGCAGTATTGAGTTACTGGTGGACATAACAATTAACAAATGAAGATAAATCTAAATTTCACCAGTGATGCTGTGTGTATGGGATGTGGATTTTGTCCTCAGATGACCATGTGCCACAAATTAGGCTGGATTCTTCCTGGTGCTTCTACTTCCTCCCATATGCTAAAGGAAGTGGAGTCTGGCTTTCTAGGATGCACATGTTTTGGGAGTGAGGGTTCAGGGGTAGATGACTCTTAAAAGATTCCAAACAATAGATTGGTATTTCCCCCCCCCCCCGGCCACTAGATGGGCATAGAGAGCAACAACAATATATTTATGCAAATTATATGCTGATATATTTATACAAATGATATGCTGGAGCATGACGCTCCATGCTGGTCATTTAACAGAAAAAGAAGAAATCTCAGGGAGAGGATTTAAGGCAGAACAGGGTTAAGAAAAAAATGTTGATGCATACTAGCAAGAGTACATAGAACATAGCATATAGGTAATTGCAATTGCTGAATTACTTTAAAGGAGTCTTCTTTATTGTTCCTCACCTTTAGATATAAATCAAACTATTTGCATCATTAAAGATATACTCTGAGAACTCCTATGGAGGAGCTACCTTGACATTCTTCCTCCCAACCAAATCATCTAAACTTTGTTGCCTTTCTTGTCTCTGAAATGCTACTCATCCCTCCTTGAAATCTGGATTATATTCCATCACAGTAATAGAGATAATAGTTAATAGTAATTGAGTCTAGTACATTGAATAGTAATAGTAAAAAGTATGGTAATTATCTTGGTAATAATTGTCAAAATTGTCATAGTAACAGTATAGAGATAACAACAGAGAGGGTATGGGATACACTTATGCATCCGTTTTAAATGTTTATTTCTGCAAAATAAAACATCTCAACTCTTATATAGAGATATAAAGAAACAAGGGCATGGGTTTTTTTTTTCCTCTCTTGAATCTGAATCAAATTAATCAGTGTATGGTTTAAAAATGAACCTGCAATAAGAAAGAATGAGTTGAGATCTCTTGCCAGCTTCCCCCCTGACTTTGCTTGTGGGAACCAGCAGCAAATCATGACCATGTGAAAAGGACACTGCAACCATTTATATAAATGAGAAGATGTTAAAACATGGGACATAGAATCCTAGGTCTGGAAGGGGCTTCAGAAGAGAATAAGTCAATCCCTTCTTCTCTGTGACAGCGTCTCACTACTGGAAGAGTGTTATCATTTCACCCTAATCCTTCTTTTCGATAGGTTAGACCAGGGGTAGTCAACCTTGGCTCTTTTATGACTCGTGGATTTCAATTCCCAGAATTCCTGAGCCAGCTTAGCTGGCTCAGGAATTCTGGGAGTTGAAGTCCACGAGTCATAAAAGAGCCAAGGTTGACTACCCCTGAGCTAGACATACTTAGCTTCCTCAACCATTCATCGTACAATTTAGCCTCCAGACCCTTATACAAGGTCAGTTGGTCTCAGAAATATGTTAATGCTTATATTTGGGGGGGGGGGAAATCAACATAATACTAGGGAGAAGTTGGGGGTGGGCCAATGTAAAGTTTTCTATTTATATATAGGTCAAGCATTTCTGTTTCATAACTTATAAAGGAAAATAAATTCTCGTTTGGTATTTATGGAGGCACAGTTTGCTGATTCATGTGGCACAATTAATGGAAATGTCCTAAATTTGTGCAGAGAGACAACCTCAGCATTTTTTTTAGTCAGGAGGTTTGGCAACAATATATAAAAGCCAAGTACAAAGAGTAAAGAGGAAAATAAACACTTGCATAAGCAAAATCTATTCAGGACTGTAAAGCTGCTGGCAAATTAAGTAGCCCAACATAGCCATACTGTTCATTAGGCTTACCACTAAGATTACTTTTTTTCCCCTCAAGAGTGGTTGACATTAACTGAATAGAATCAGATTATAGGGTTGAGACATACTCACATATCTGTTTTTTTTCTAGCTATATTACAATTCTTATGCAAACAAGCACCTATAGTTATTAAATATATTATGCACTCTTTTACAATGGGCAGACTTTACTCTTCCATATATTTTGTATGCCTCTGACAAGCCTATGCCTCTGACAAGCAAAATCATTCGCTTTTTGCTTATATAAAAAAGTGAACTATAATTACAGTCTTAGTCTGGGATAATATAATGCATTTTGTTCAGGCATTAGGAAAAAAAAATACCTGTAAAGTTTTTTTTTTAAAGGTTTTTTTTTTAAATAAAAATATACATTATTAAGTATTATCAAGGCAACAATTATATTGGCAGGAAATCTGGAATTTTAGTCTCCTTATGCATTTAGAAAGTCCCCAAGTTGGACAAGATTCTCACTATTTTATTGTATAGTTAAATTTATCACTAAAATGTACGGCTATAGTTGTGTTATATCAGCAGGTATCATTCCCAGGTACACTGTTGCATACAAAATGGTGTTTGATGTGCAAAAGTAATAACTCATACACTATCCTGGGCATACAAATCCAGGGAGAGATAGCAATTTCAGGCATCGAAGTACAGAATAATGAAAGTTAGAAAAAGAGATAAACCTAGTCTTTTAATGTAATGGCAGTGTAATGGTACATGGGAATAACCTTGGGAAACAAGAGGAAAAGATGCAGACTAGGCAATAGTCAGATAAGAGGAAGCTGAACCTGCAGAAGAAATGGGACTATGGCAAACATCTCATATGGGACCATCCAGTGGTGGGATTCAAATATGTGAACAACTGGTTCTATGTGTGGATGCCACTTCCAGAAGTCTATTCTGGGCCTGGGAAACAAAAAATTAGCTACCGGTTCTGCCGAACTGGTGCGAATTGGCTGAATCCCACCACTGGAACCATCCCTAAGTTTCTTGGTTTGTAAAGGGGAAGAGTCAGGAGAGATGTACTTTCAGATTCACAAGACTCTGTTATGTAACCTCACAATAATGTTAGAGCTAGTACTTCTGGGCATGCTTCTTGTCTAGACTACCTTGCAAGGATTACATATGTTTTGTGTAGTCAACTGTGGCAGGGCAATCTTCTGCTAATTTCAGTTTCAAGGCCTTTGCCAATGAGAGTGCAGACACTGTTGGCATTTCTGATCACTTTACTTGCATGGTGAGTTAGGGATAAAAGACAGGAAGTGAAATGAAACTTTCATTGTTTATATTTCTGGTTTTCTCTGGAGGAGCTTCCCAGTTCTCAAAGATTGTAATGCTGCTCATAATAATCTTCTTCCCTTCATGAAGATTTACAATATCAGGCATCATCAGGCTTTCTGGGTTAGGCATGGATCAATTTATAGACATAGTGTCCATTGAGTACGGGATTGCTTTGATATTCATTAATAGATCAAATTAAGGCTTCCGTGCAGTTGAGTGGTTCTTGAAGTTCAAGAGCACATAGGGAAAAAAATTAATTGGGGGTGTATCCAGTATTGGCAACATTTCTCCCATTGACAGAATCATTTTAGGTGCTTTACACTGAGCAAATACAATGTACAAATCAACAATCAGCAAATCTTGTGAAAGGTTCTGGGGCACAAAGGAGCTGCTGGCATTGTGCAAAGTAAACTCAGTTATCTTGCCTTAGTCTGTTTTGCTCCTAAAGATGTTAATACTCTTCTCGCTTACTGATTTTTACCAGACACTTTAAGAGGCTTTTTGGGAAATGAAAAAAACATTATCCCTGATGGATTTCCTCTGGTGGGAGCAATTTGTAGGTCCTCTTCTGCATTACAGGACCATTGACAGCCCATGAACTTGAAATGGTGATGAGTTGCATTCCAGATGTAGGTGAAGAAGGAAGTAAAGTCATTGCTAAGCTAGAACTATGACCTGCAATTTTTATTTTTTTCCCCCCTCATTATCAACACCTCTTTATTAATTTGGGCATACCTGAAGTTCTTTTAGATGTCTCCCAAGAAGTACCACGATGACAGTTATGCTGACTTCTAAATTCTTCTTTATATACCTCTTGTGTTTTGTTTGGTAATTAATCATTTTTCCTCAATTCAATCTCTTCATCAGTAACCTAAACTTCCTCTTAATCTAAAGTGGATTGTCCCATGACAAACCCAAATAGTAACAAATGAAATCCACTAAAAACATCATACCAGTAACTGTGAGTGTATTCAAACTGAACAGATTATTATTAGATGCAATGAAGTGTATATTAGAGAAAGTTTACAATATATATTAGGAAAAGTTGTGAATGTCAGTGAATTTCATTTACAAGCAAATAAATGAATAAACTTCACACTATTATCTGAAACATGATTCTTTAGTCTAAAATAAATCCTACGCTAACTTTTCCTAATTCTCCAGTGGTGCCCCGCTATCATAAGCACACTTCTCTGGCTTAGGTACAAGATTCCTATTCTGTCCAGTTGCATTATACTGAAGTATAAATACATTATACTTCTGTGTATATATCTTTGGCACAGTAGCAACAAAACTGCACCATTGACAACACAAGCTTCTAAAACTTTAAGGCTAAAACAGTAGCAGTGGTAACGAAACTGCATGTCCAAAGAAAATTTTGTCTTTGTTCATGCTTAGAGAATGTAACTGCGAAATGTGTACATGTTCTTGGCATTACAATAGTTCCAGATTCCCAAAAGTTGCCTTCCTTCCTTGTATTTGATATTTAATGTATTTTCTAGTTTTTCTTAATCTAATTCTTTGAGCTTATAAATGCTTAATTACATATCATAGATAAGGCTAACACAATTAGACTTTGGGCTTGCAGTGTCTGAATTGGGCAAAGGTCAGGAAAAATGTAGCCCTACAAATGTTTCTAAAATACAAGAACCTCTAAATGTAGATTAAGAGAATTATAAGCAGGTATCTGGTGATCACTATAAGACAAGCAATGTGATTCAGTATCTAAGTTTTCCTTCAATCTTTAGATCATTAATATCAGAGTTTTTTTTTAAAACATACTGTAACAACTTTAAGATGTGTGAACTTCCTAAACCTAAAATGCTGGCTAAGGAATTCTGGGAGTTGAAGTTCATGCAACTTAAAGTTGCCAAGTTTGAAAAACATTTAGGATCACATAAAGAATTACAGAAAAAATAAAAAGAGAAAAGTACAGTGAAAGTGGACATTACAAATCCTAAGGGTTTTTTTAATCAAAAGAATATGTTGACATCGATGCCATATGAATTATATGAAAAAGTCCAAGAATGATCTAAAAGTTTTAAAGTAAGGATTCTCCTTCAACTTGGTCATTGTTTATTATTAGGGTGGGAGGGTCATAGCTTCTGGATTCACAAACTCTCATTGGTAATGCCATGAAGTACCATGAATAAATGCCCAGATTTTGACAATCTCCAAGTCTGTACCATATATAATTGCTTCGGGCAGGTTTTTGGGAGAGGGAGGGGCAGAGGGAAACACTATCATTGAGATTTTTCTCTCTTTTCTCTCTTTGTATACAATAGAATAGAGCTGGAAGGGACCTTCGAGGTCTTCTAGTCCAGCCCACTGCTTAAGCAGGAGAACCTATACCATCTCAGACAAGTGATTGTCTAGCCTCTTTTTAAAGATCTCCAGTGATGGAGAGCCCACAATTTCTGGGGGCAAGCTATTCCACTGGTTAATTGTCCTCACTGTCAGGAAATGTCTTCTTAATTCCAGGTTGCTTTTCTCTTTGATCAGTTTCCAACCATTGTTTCTCGTCCTGCCCTCTGGTGCTTCGAAGAATAATTTGACCCCCTCTTCTTTGTGGCAGCCCCTCAAATACTGGAATACTATCATGTCACCCTATTTCTTCTTTTCTTTAGATTAGACAAACCCAAGTTCTGCAGCCATTCTTCATATGCTTTAGTCTCCAGGCCTTTGATCATCTTAGTTGCTCTTCTCTGAATTTTTTCCAAACTCTCAACATCTTTTTTGTGATATTTATGACCAAAATTGGCTGCAGTATTCCAGCTGTGGACTTACTAGGGTTTTATAAAGTTAAACTAATACCTTGCGTGATCTTGATTCTATGCCTCTGTTTATACAACCCAGGATTGTATTAGCTTTTTTGCTGCTGCTGCACACTGCTGGTTCATGGTTAAGTGATTGTCCACTAGGACTCCAAGGTCACTCTCACAGTTACTGTTTTTAAGCCAGGTCTTGCCCAATCTGTATTTGTACCTTTGATTTTTCCTACCTAAATGTAAAACTTTGCTTTTCTCCACAATGAAAGTCATTTTGTTGGATAGGGCCCATTGTTCAAATTTGTCAAGATCCTTTTGGATCCTGAATTTGTCTTCTGGGGTGTTAGCTTCTCCTGCCAGTTTGGTGCCATCTGCAAATTTGATGAGTTCTCCTTCAATTCCCTCATCTAAGTCATTGATGAAGATATTGAAGGGTACTGGGCCTAAGACGGAACCTTGTGGTACCCCACTGCTTACTTCTCTCCATGCAGATGTAGTGCCATTGACGACTACTCAATATAGTTTGCCAGCCAGCTACAGATCCATCTGGTGGTGATGTTGTCTATTACACTTTTTTCTAGCTTACCAAGGAGTAGATTGTGGTCTAATTTATCAAATGCCTTACTGAAGTCTAAGTATACTACGTCCACACTATTTTGCTGGTCTATTAGTTTAGTCACTTTGTCAAAGAATGATATAATATTGGTTTGGCATGATCTGTTTTCAACAAACCCGTGCTGGCTACTAGTCATAACTTTGTTTCTAGTTGTTCGCAGATCTGGTTTTTGATTATCTTTTCTAGGATCTTCCAGGTATTGATATTAAACTGATTGGTCTGTTTTCCCCCCTTTCTGCTATGGTGCTTTTTAAACTGGATTTCTATGATTTTGACTTGATTTTTATGGGGCATTATTATTATTCTATGTTAAAACACTCCACATATGATCAAGCTCTTACAAAAATAAAATGCATGCTTTTGGTTACAAATATTCTTCTCTTTAAAAGACCCCCCCCCCCACACACACATCTCACCTTCCAGCATTTGGGAAGACTGGTAAGGTGATATCTTTTCTGTTTCCTTTCATCTGCAAAGGTCAGCAGGACATCTCAGCAGAGATCTTCTGATTCCTAGTCTTTTGTTTCCAGATATAGTTAACTATGGCTGACACACTCAGCAGCAGTTCTGAGACAAGATGCCAGTAATATATTTGAAACCAAAAACAGGTAGAAAGAATTGAATTAAATGATGTTAGTGCCAAGTTAATTTTAATCCAATAAGAATTGATGGAATAAACCAGACTTACTTATCCCAACTCCCTTCAGGTATTATAAATCCTTCTTAGAAGGGATATCATATTTTATTTGCTAAGCTCCTTACGGAAGGGAAATAAATTAAAAATATTTATTTAATGGGAAAGGATCGATATGAGATCTGCATTAAATGTTTAGTATTCAGGAGTTGATGAATATACTACCCAGTTATTTAACTGAATGATAAAATGAATAAATTGTTCATATTATCCCTTTCAGTTATGTTTGTTTCTATGTATAGAGGAGTGGGATGTACTGTGAAAAGTGAAGGATACTTTTCTGCTATTGGAGGAACTAGAAACAGTCAGAATATGTGAATATGCATGTTTGGGAAGGAGAGTAAACTTTGTTGTATATCTTAGCTTTAAGGGGCAAAAACTGTATATTTCATTTGATTTCTACTGTTCCAATGCATTTATGTTGCTCAGAGTAGTAATTATAAATTAAAAAATATAATGAAAGTGGTACATAGAAATACAAGTAAAGGTTTGTAGGAAGTTAGCACCCTCCTCCTAGAGAATGAAATATTTTGGGGAATATTAAAAGAGGCAGGATAGAAAATTTCCCCTAAAGGAGAAATGGAGAAAAAATCTTAACAAAGGCAGAAAGAAGCCCCAGCCTCAAGCAAAAACATAAAGAGGTCAGTCTTTAGGAGATTTTGTGTCCATTCAGAAAGATTGGGCCACTCTATTCATAAGCAAAACGCGAACAGAGACTCCAGATAAGCAACACAATTAGGCAAGCCAAAAGTTGACAAGATTAGCTCAGACAAACACCTTGGATTTGCATTTCTCCTTTTGCCTATAGAGCCAGCTATGACCCCTATAGGAATCTGGCAACAGTCATTAAAATATTAAAGGACATGTTCTTGCACAGGAACAGGCATCTAAAATACAAAACCAAAAGAAGATAAAAAAACCCACCTACTCTCAACTCCATTTTGTTAGCTGTCCAAGAACTACATGCTGTTGTTGGTTCTGCTCATCAATAAAAACTATCTTCTTTCCTAAGCAGTCAGCCTCCAGTTTTTTCTCCTGGCTTGGAACTGGAAGATCTGCAAGAAATATCATTTGCCTACAAGCAAGAACTGGTAGGACCATAAAATAGAAAAAGTAATAGAAAATGAAAAAGTTAAATTGCTCTAGGACTTTAGAATTCAAACAGACAGGTACCTGCCACCTAAAACCCCAGACTTAACAATTGTTGATAAAACCATAACGTAAAACCATAAGCTTCTTTGTATGTTTTATTTATGCTTTTATTTTGCTATCAACTGAAATAAGATTTTTTTATGGCAGAAACATTATGTAATTGAAGATAAACCTCTTTAGATGTTCACTAATTTAAGCAATACACACACACACACACACACACACACACATCTATATAGTCTTTATAGATTGTCTTGAAATAGACTGAAAATGTCACCAATCAATCTGTACTACAAGTTCCTAGGAAGCTTCATTCCTATGGAGCAAGGACAAGTTCTTGGACAGCATAGAAGAATAACAAGAATTCAGTGAGATTCATCCACTGACAGGTTGATGGAATATTTATTTTTATTTATTATTCATTACATTTATCTCCTGCCTTTCTTCTGGAGTTCAAGGTTGCATATGTATGGTATTTTCCATTCAATTTTATATCACATCCTTATCTTGTGTAGACTGACAGATAATAACAGGACCAATGTCATTCAGCATCTAAATCTCATATCTTAATTATTATGGCACATGGCTCTCTCAAAATGTCCTAGAAAGGTTTCATTTTTGGGAAAACACCTTCCCCTTTTTGGGAGAAGATATTAAATTCTTTTTTCATTTTTTTCTCTGTCCACTGTATACCTGTATATTATTACAGTATGTCAATGCAATATCCAGAATGTTTACAGTTAAAAACTGAACTGATTATCAAATCTGATACCAATAGCATGTTTACAACATGATTTTGTGAAAGCCATATAAATTACCAGCATGGCTTCTTGTAGGATAATAAAACCTTCCATAAATTATAGATTGTACACATACTGATATTTCTAATGGCTGTTACTTCCACCTAGGAGAAACTGTTTTCTCTATCAAATCTTTTCCCATAATGTATTAAGTACAGGAAAACATGCAGTATTCAGAATTAATATTTTCACTTTTAAAAAAGTGTTGAAAAAATGAGAAAAAATAGCAAAAGCAATACAATTATAAATTTGAATTGAATCTCATTTTTATCAGAAAGTAAAACCATCAGTCTGTAAATTTTGAGTAATAGTTCTTACTGAGAGTACTGCATGTAGACAATAAGGAAGATGATCTTAATGGAACTATAAAGACTCTATAGCCAAGACAACAAAAGCTAAAACTTTATAAAGTCCAGAATGAATTGTAATGTTCAAAAGTGGTTCAAACAGACACCTTCTTAATTGATTGAACTATATGGATGACAAGGAGATACAACAAAATTAGACTTGTAAGGTTTTTTTATTGTAGTCAGTCTCAAGAAAAGTAGTTTTAGTCTTCCTGTGGAGTTAGTTCTGTTTACGTCCCGAGATTGACAGAGTAGAAGATGGGTTAACATGTAGCAGATTGGGTAACTGGATAGACTTTTTATAAGGCATAAAGTTTGTTCTATGAATATTATGCATTCACTGTAACGTTTTAGTTGCCATAATTAATATGGATGATGCACTGTAGGCTTCTTTGAAAGGAACTTGTCAAATAGCATTCAAAGTACACTGCAAATGTTTGGATAAAAATGAGTTAAATTTAATTATTAGTGTTCCAAAATAATTATTCTCACTGATCCTCTTTCAGTATAATGTGAATAACTTCCAATGATTTATGTTGAAATATAAATGTGTCATGGCAATGGGACAAAATACTATTACTAATACAAATACTAATAATTTATTTTCTTACCATTCTGAGAAAGGAGAGATGAAAAGCTATTTTTGCCAGTTTGAAGAATCACACAACTTCATATATAGTGAAGCAGGACTTATAGATACCGGTACTGGCATCTGCCAAGGGGAAGTATTTTTTTTAAATGGTCAGGGAAGTGATTGCCACAAAAAAATTGGAGCTCTGCTGTTTGTACATAGATACAAAAGAAGTGGAACTTCAACTATGCATTTATAATTTCCATCTTTATTTTTAAAAATACCTCCCTGCAAATGCCACTACTTGTACATAAACAGCTAGGACAAAGTTGGTTGGTTAATTTGAAGAGCAGCAAGGATAATGACCAATAATTTGCATAGCAAATATCCAGTCATTGCATTCTTTACCCAATTAAATAGTTGGAATAAAGCAGTGAGTCAATCAGTCTGTCTGTCTGTCCGACGGTCCATCCATCCATGTCTGTCTGTCTGTCTGTCTGTCTGTCTGTCTGTCTGTCTGTCTGTCTGTCTGTCTGTCTGTCTGTCTGTCTGTCTGTCTGTCTGTCTATCTATCTATCTATCTATCTATCTATCTATCTATCTATCTATCTATCTATCTATCTATCTGGATTAGAATGAGGTGACGATTTCATAATATTCAATCCAATGGCATTTTATCCTATATTAACAGAAGTTAGATAATGACATGAGCTGATCATTTGTGAAAATACCTGCAATATCCTTAGGAATTTTTATGAAACATTCATGGTTTCTATGTATCCCTTAAGTCCTCTCCTCTTCCCCCCTCCCCTCCCCTCCCCTTCCGTTTCCTTTCCTTTCCTTCCCTCCCTTCCCCTACTCTCCTCTCTTCTCCTCGCCCCTCCCCTCTCCTCCCCCTCCCCTCTCCTCCCCCTCCTCTCTTCTCCTCTTCCCTCCCCTTCCCTCTCCTCTCATCCCCTCCCTTGAGTAACAATGTCATTATTTTCCATTTATAACATACAAACTGAACTAGATTTGTGAAGCCTTCAACAGGTTGAAACATGTTTTAACTGTCATTTAGCTTAAAAATGCAAGCTACAATAAGTAACCAAATAAGTAGGTACTTCCCACACAAATTACCAGGATCAAATTATTATTCTATGGACATAATATTCAAAAACCTATCTTCTGGAGAAGGCTCTAATACTGGGTAAAGTGGAAGGAAAATATAGACAGTATAGAAGATGACATGGGTAGACAGAGGGAAGACAATCTGAAAAAATGTGGTTTGAGCCTATACCAAGAAAGAAATGAAGATAAAAGAGGGAGAGGAGGGGATATGCAAGATTCAGGTACTTTACTGTTGTAATAAAAGTAGCTTAAAGATCAGGGCTTTTTTTGTCATAGAACACCCAGAACGGAGTTCCGGCACCTTTTTTGGATGGAACCTTGTAGGGTAGGCAAGGTGGGTTGTATAATGTGTGTGAGTTCTGGCACCTTTTTTTTTTTTTTTTTTTTTTTACAAAAAAAGCACTGTTAAAGACAACCTAGAGTGTGTTTCTGTCTTGTCTATCTTATAGAACTGACAGAAGAAAAAGAAGACTGCAGTGTATAATTGCCTTAAAGGACCGGGGAAGAGCTGCTGTCAAGGCAATGGTCAGACAAGCAACGCTTGAGACTGTTGCAAGAAACTAATTTGAGTATATTTCTCAAACATGCCCCTCCTGAATTCACACAAAGGTATAGTGAGGGAATAGAGAACCACACCCAGATTTGCAATATTCTGTTCCATTAAAAGTAACTCTGGCCTATATGGCATTGGTTTCTTAGCTTGGTCTATTTTACAAAGTGGATGGATTTAGTTACAGTGATGATGGATGAACCATTAGAAGATTTGAAAGACCAAGCTAGGTTAAATATCTTCATGCAGAAAATCTACTGTGGTCACTAAGTATTTGCCTTTATGGTGGAGGTAACAAAACAATAAAAGACAGAACTGAAATAAATACTGAGTGAGATCTGAACCCTCCCCTCCTCCCAAAAAATTAACCCTTATCTTACTCTTTCTTATTCTGACACAGTTTCTCTTGCTCCCTCATTCTCTTCTACTTTTTAGTATTTTAGTATTTTCTTTCTCTCCTCACATGAGTGGTCAGGAAGAACACATTTGATATGATCATTTGCAGAGAATCCCTGTGAATGAAACTTTATTTCCTTTAATGAATCTTAGTACTAATAATTACAGTCCATAGAACATAGAATTGAAGGTGTCATTTAGGACATTATAACCAACTCCATACTTAGTGTAGAATTCCAAATTTAGCATTCCTGACAAATGTCTGTCTAGCTTCTGCTTAAACACATCCAGTGAAGAAAAGCCCTCCATTTCTCTGGGTAATTGGTTCCATTGTCAATAATTGGTTCCGTTATTTTTGAGATTTTTATAACATTCAGTCTCAGTCTGCCTTGCTGTAATTTAAGTCTACTGTACCACATTCTGCACTCTGCAATGATGGAGAACAGGTCATGACCTTTTTGACCTTCGTTGTTTGTTGGATAGAAATAGAACAATTAAAAATCTGTAAAAGATCATGATGGAGACATTTGTCATATCATGTATGTTACATTTTCGTTATATATACCAACACATTCTGTTGTCTATGGAGGTTCGGTTTCAATAGTTACAATTGTGAATCTCTGTATCTAAATGCTAGCAGAACAGTCTCTCCAAAATATGCAATATTAACTTATGTATCATGAGGCTTTTAGATGTATTCATGGAGATCTATATCCCTGGCAAAGTTAGCACCCTTATTTGCAGATGCCAAAAAAGGAATGACATCATTTTCTTTCTTTCTTTTTTTAATTTTTATTTTCCCTTTTTCTCTTTACAAACAACAAAATACAAAGTACATTTTTTTCTTTTTTCTTAACAACACTATGTCCTATATCTCTTACATTTATTTACATTTATTTACATTACTTCTCATACTTTTTTATTCCTCAATTCTAACCAATTGTAATACATGTCCCATATCTCATAAAATTCTGTAAGTTCTTTGTCCTTTATTTCTAAGGTAAGTTTGTTCATCTCAGCACAATCTAATATCTTGCATATAATCATTGCATTTGTTGATTTGTTTTCCCTTTTCCAGCATTGCGCATATGCAATGTGTGCTGCAGTTATTATATGTATAATGATGTATTGAAATTGTTTTTCCATTTTTGGATTGATTATGCCTAATAGAAATATTTCGGGTTTAAGTTCAATTTGTTCTTTTGTTATTTCCTGTATCCATCTCCTTATCTGCTCCCAATAGATCTTTGCTTTGGGGCATTGCCACCACATATGGTAAAATGTTCCTTCTTTATTTTTGCATTTCCAACAATCCGGATTCATATTTTTCATTTTCATTATGTTGTAAAGGGCCTTTATATTTTTAAAGGTTTTATTTCAATGGGACTTTCAGCAGGCTGCTTAGGGAAGTTTTTTTAATTGTCCCAACCTGACCTTCCACCTAGAATTTACAGTTTGATAGCTATTATCTTAACTATCAAAACTTGTTGCTGTTGTTTCAAAATCTATATGTATTTTCTGGGTAGCAAGTCCTGATGCTTTAGAATAATGTATCCCTAAGCCTCTCATTACTAACATTCTGCAGGGATATAAAGATAATTTATTCAAGCGAGCTTCTGAATCTTAATGGTGAGTGAGCTGCTAATATTTCTTCTTTTATATGTTGGGGATATTTGGGGGGGAAGTGTTTTATTCTCTGTTAGGGAATGGGTGTGTTAATCATAAAGTTTTATGATTTTTTTTTGTAAACTACTTAGAGTGCAATGACGGGTAGTATAAAAATATTGGTCAATGTATATAGTAGATGCTTATGGGATATGGTTACATAGTGATAAAAATGGCATGTCTTTTAATCATATTGATATCACCATCAAGATTTATCCATTTATCTGAGAAAATATATTTTACTACTAAAAAAAAGTCTCTTCATCTTGCCCATGCTTTTTGTTGATTTACTGCTTTCTTAATTCTCCCAATTTATCTTTCTCAGATTGATTTTTTCTCTTTTAGCAAGTTCGGGTAGATTCTGTATACTAGTATATTTCATACCAATAACATGGTACCCTTTAATTAGAGGGGCTCTCTTATAACTAATTTTAATGACAATAGTAGGAAACTGATTTTGAAATCAAATTCCAGCATTGCTAAAACAAGGTAGTATCTACAGTAGAAATGAGAAACTATAACCTTTAAAATCTTAATAAACTACAACTTCTAGTAGTATCACACTCACAAGCTGGAGTTCCTAGGAATTGTATTCGTAAAGCTGGAGTTATAAAGAATATTTTCATTCAGTAGTTAACTCACCAAAATTCCTAAAGTTAGACATTGCATAATATAAATACATTCCATGTTGTTCTACTCTGTTTTAGATTTCAGTTCCTCCCTTACAAGTGGAGATGGACTCTGCATGTGAAAAACCACCACACATCGTGAGAGAAAAATCTCCAGGCTCTTCTTTAAACAAAAGAAAGAGGAAAAATAAGTATGACTGTGTCTCTCTCTGTGTTTTATGTGCTTAAAATTTTCAGTTGAGGGCAATAGAGTTTTGTTTTCTAAAAATAATCCTGTCTCTGTGTTTATGATCTTCTATTTTTTCCCCCACATAGCAATGGGGCAAGGAGTCTTAGACTATGTTTGGCCCATTCATAAATATCCCTGCCTGATTCAGTCAGACATGTACTATGTCACGAGGCAACTCAACATACTTTTTGTCTTTTTATTGTTTTTAAATTGTATGGGCATCGAAATATTAGTTGAACAGAAATTACATAAGTACGAAGATACACAAAGCAAAGAAGGAGACAAACAACTACTACTTAAAAATATAAGTAAAGACATTATGAAGAAATACTTTTGGAAAATGCATTCTTCCATTTCTTCTAATTGTTTCCTAAGCTGCTAACCAATTCCCTAATATCTGTGCTGTGCTTTGAATAGTAAAGATTGGAATTTTTTGCTAATAGCTATTTAAACCAGTTCACCAGTTGTTTTTAATTGGTCTCTGGACTTGTTTCCTAAATAGCACATTTGGAATATTTGAATTCATGATTTCTGCTTATGTGTATTTTGGTGAAGTAAAATTGTGCCCTATGTCTTTTCATTGAGACAGAATGAGCTCACAATTTCTCTGTGCTCAGCAGCAGCAATAAGTCATATCTGGTAGACTGTGGGCACTCCACACACCTCCAGTTTTTATATCATCTCAATAATTAACTACGAATCAAAACAAAATCATGCTTTTCTTTTTTTCTTCCTTAGAACATCACACCTCATTCTACTCCTTCGCACAGCAGATGAGGAGGAATGCTACCATTGCATTATATTGTCTTTGTTTTATGCTGAAAAAGTAGCAAAAATGGTATGAAAATATTTTTTGATTGGCTTAATTTATTCTGTATTGCTCAAAATAACTTTAGAAAGAAAGCATATAAAAAGCTATGTATTAAATTTGCAGATAGTTTCTGCTGTTTTTAACAGAAAGAAAAAGAAAAGCTTATCTTTTTCTGAAAGTTCATGTGGCACGATGAAGATGTTTGGCTTATAGATCTGTCCAGAAGAGCAAATGTGTATTATATTCTTTTGCTATCAAAATAACATTTCAATTTGCAGCGTACCACTTTAACCTCAAAATGTTATTAGCTCTCTGTAATATGCATGGTCCTCAACTTTATCTTACTTCAATTTTAATATTTTTTTTCTTATTGCATACATTGCTGGAATAGCTAGAAATCTTGTGTATAAAATACTTCTTATACACAACCAAATACTGCCAGGTCTTGTCACAAACATTTATACTCCTCACTTATTTTGTCTTGCTGTATTTTCCATCCCAGCCCACCCTGAGCCTTTTTAATTCCAGCTCTAAGCTGGTATAATTGTATTTAAATCAACAGTTGAAACTGGCTCTTATTTTTTTGTAAAAACTAACTAGGTGCACCCTTCTCTTGACCAGGAGGCCCTTCAGACTCATGCCATGTTCTCATGATCACTTTATGAATGGATTATTGCAATCAGCCATACATGGGACTGCCCTTGAAGACCATCCAGATGCTACAGTTGGTATAAAATGCAGCAGTGCAAACACCAATGGACATCTCCTGATATGCCCATGTGTCACCACTGCCATGTGTCACTACTGCCATGTGTCACTACTGCATCTCCTGATATGCCCATGTGTCACCACCAAGCTGCATTGGTTTTCCAGTTCTCTTTTGGGTGAAATTCAAGATGCTAGTGGTTACCTATAAAGCTTGTATGGCCCAGAACCAGGATATATGAGGGATCATTTGTCTCCAATCATTTTCTTCAGAATGGGAATGCTCCAGGTCCCTTCTATTAAAGGTTGTCATCATATGGAAGTGAGGAAGCATGTTTTCTCTGTTGAGCCCTCCTCCCTCTGGAACAGCATTCCCTCATTCATATATTTGCTGCCCTTTGTCCTAAGGGGTTGGAAAGCCCTAAAGGCCTGGCTTTGGTCTCAAGCCTGGGGTGGATGTCTTTGCTAGACCCCACATTTGGTTTGATTTTAATCCAGGCTGCATGTGCAGTTGTATGTTTTAACTTTTATGTTTTTGTATTATTATTTGTGAGCTGCTCAGAGTCAGCTCATCATGCATCTTTACTACTTATAGCCTTTTTTCCTTCTGAGAATCCCCCCCTCCCCGATTGTACTGCTCATCTTCATTTGTTCTGCTTCTCCCTATGAACTTTCCTTCCCTTTTCCAATGCTCCTAATCCTTCCCTGTCTATGTTTTTCAGTAGTATTCCCTTCCACTGCATTTGTGACCTTCCCAGCTGGGCTTCTGACAAGCAAAGTCAATAGGGGAAGCCAGATTTGTTTAATGACCTTAGATTCACCTTAATAATTGAGGCAATTCACTTAACAATGAAGGCAAAAAAAGGTAGTACAATAGAGCAGAAGTCACTTCACAACCGCCTACTTAGGAACAGAAATTTGGGGCCCGATTCTGGTCATAAGTTGAGGAATTACCTGCGTGCACATTTGGGGATGGTGGTGAATGCAATTTGTTGTTTTTAAATGATTGCATAAAAAAATATCGGGACATTTTTCTGAATTTTATATACTTATATGCTACTAATTTTGCATATACCAGAACCAGGCTGGCAATAGTTTGGCTTTCTAAGTTGAAATATTTTTACGTAGTCTTAATTTTGCATCCATTATATCTGGCAGATGCTAACATTGCAAAACTTACATATTGACATAAAAATTGTCTAACTGCATGCTCTGTACCACAATATGCAATTATGTATCTATTATACCCAAGAAAGAAATATGTACATCTGCAGGATACAAGCACATACAGTACATTTTCATTTCTCTGGTCTGTAGAACTACTATTGATCAAAAGCATTTTAAAGAAGGGCAGGTGAGCGATAAAGCCGTGAATCAGACCCTATTTTCCCCTTAGAAAGAGTTAGAAAGATGAATAGTTTCACATCAATACGTACCTAAGCTAAGTATGATTTCTCATGGCTCATCAGGACCTTCCCATTCAGTTCCTCCTCTTCAATTACCAGGGAAGTGAAAATGAAGAAAGAACAAACAAGCAGGATGGCTGCATATGTTTGCCTGAGGCTGAAATAAATGCATTTCAAAATGGTGCTAAACCACTGTGACAGGAACAGTGTGCTGGGAGGAAACAGCAAGAGAGTCCAGCTGGAGAAATTAAATCTTTTTGTGTGGCAAACACTTAATAACCTCTTTGCTGTGTTGATGGAAATGATTAATGCAGTTCCCAGAGCAAGATGCACATTTCAAGTGAAGCAGCAGTTGGATGCCAACTTTTGTGGCTGTGAGTACTTAAACTTAATGTACCTGGAGAGAAAATGACTGAAGAAGATACCAAAGATTTCAGACATTCTCTACTTTTAACCACATCTGTAGCTTAGACAGAGAGACAGAGAGTAGTGTGCGAAAAGGGGAGTTATGAAATAAAACTCATTTTAACGCTTTGGGATTCATAGCTGATAGCACAGATAGTCCCCCCTGGAGGACTGTCTCCACTGAATCTCAGAAGAAATAGAGATCTGTTGGATATTTATTACCAGTTTAAATCAGAATCAGAAACTGATGGCCAGATACAAATGAATTATTATTATTTTTTACCAAAAGTAGCAGTACAGAAGCATGGAAGACCATTAAGTCCAAGGATTTAAACTGGAGCATCCCAAGCAGATGGGGTTGGTTCATCTCTGCTTTTAGTGATGGTGAACCCACTACCTCTCCGATCCATTCAT
>NW_015386707.1:1096830-1104405 GCF_001527695.2 Protobothrops mucrosquamatus
TCTTTCATACATATACAAGAGAGTGCTACTGGTACTGAATTATATTAAAGAACACAGAATATGAAAGAAAGGGAATAAAATATGGTGGAAAAGGCATTACTGCTGTTCTGCCACCCCCACCACCATCACAACAACAACAATTATGCAATAGGAAAAGTGAGTTTAGAAGAAAATGAAAGGAAACCAACTGAGCTGAAGAAAGAAAATCCAAATTATTAATTAACACCATACAAGTAACTCTGTACTGGTAACATTTCAGTGGAAATAATTAGTAAATAGATAAGCAATGGCAATAAAAAGGATAAGTGGGATTCACAGGAGATCCTCAAGCTAATATGTCTCTATTGATACACCATCTTTCCTTTTCAAGTTGTTGAAAGAAAGTTTTCCAATAGGAGTAACATAGAATTTCAAAGCATCTCGACTACAGTATTGGAAACTAGCTTGCATCAAAGTCAGACTGACTTGACCTACTTCATTCCATTACACTGAAAAAAATTGTAACCTATTTTCTTCATCTATGGATTCAGGATTTATACCATTAATAAAAATTCATTTTGCTGACTGGTTTCTTTCTGGACATTCTTGAAAACAATGAGTTTTGGTTCTGGGAACAATGCCTTTTGTATCAGCTATAAATGTATTTATTGAGAACTCAATATATTTTAGCTAAATTTCTTATTAGGAATCTCATGGCTTTATTGAATTAATTTAATGTTTAAAATATGCATATTCCCCTACCCCCTATTAAATCTATAAGAATTTGAAAATACTAGACCAGAGAGTAGATTAGCTTTCATATAGATATATGTATTGATGAATTTCATTAAATAAGATGTACAATTGCTAGGGATAGTTTAATTAGAGCTACTTGATAAAATTATACATGATTTCAATGTAAGAGGAGCAAGGTGACATTAAGGCAGAAATGAAGTTTTTTCTTATTACTATTATGAAAAAAGCAACGAAGATTAGCTTTTTATATCAGATGACAGGGGTAATTAATATTTAATTTATAACCATTTCTGAATTTTCTTCCTATGTAGGGCAACTGCTTCTCTACTTTGAGTTGAAATTTAAATTGAACAATAAAATAAATTATCTGGATTATATCTGGCTGTTGGGCTTGATTTTTTATTACCACCAAAAGCACCAAACCAACCAAACAAAATGTAGTAAATGTGATAAACGCAGCAAAATATTCACCTGCTTGAGAAAAGGGTTGGACTAAAAGACCTCTAAGGTCTCTTCCAATCCTGTTATTCTATGTTCTGTGTTCTATGGTATCAAACAGAAACCAGCTGGAGTAGTGAATTCTCTAACATTGATGACCATGTATTGGAGATGAGTTCAGAGGTCTAGAACAAGTAATGTTACAAGAAAACAAGTCTGTGTGCCCATGTGCTGCCTGACCCTAATTCCCACCACAACTTCCATTGACTATAATTATAGTATATGCAAAAACCTGAACTATAAATGCATAAAATTGTAACAGAACAACAATCCTAAACTGAGAGGTTACAAGAATCAGAGTATCTGTTGTCCTGGTTTTATTTTTTCATTTTTTTGAGACCTTTTATGGTAAAAAAAGAAAAGAAAAAGAAAAAAAGCGGTAGAATTGAATTGACAGGAAGGATATTTAAACTTCTATATGTGCCATATTCACTATTTTCTTATTTTGAAATAAGAAAGAACATGAGCACACCTAGTAAACATGCATTTAAAATTTGCAGACAGTTTTCATGTTTGTTTTTGTACTATGTAGAGATGGTGTCACTTTCCGTTCACTTAGAGATTCATAAAAGCATGAATTCTGGCCTAAACTATTGCATTAACTTCATGTGCGTATTGCAGTCATAAAACATTCATTATAAACTAAGAAAGAAATGTGGGTGAACAAACCATGATTGAAAAAATTATAACTGAAATTGATACAGATGTGCTTACTATCGTCTATGTACGTAATTCTTTTCTATAGCTAAGAATGGTATTGTCCTTCTTCAACACATGTGCTGTCAAGGTGGCTACAGGTAGTCCTTGACTTACAACAGTTCATTTAGTGACCATTTGAAGTTGCAACGGCACTGAAAAAAGCGACTTATGACCATTTTTTCACACTTATAACCATTGCAGCATCCCCATGGTCATGTGATTTACATGCGGATGCTTGACAACTGACTCATATTTATAACATTTGCAGTGTCCCAGAGTCACGTGATTCCCTTTGGGGACCTTCTGACAAGCAGAGTCAATAAGGAAACTAGATTCACTTAACAAACATGTCAGTAATTTACCAACTGTGGTGGTTCACTTAACAAGTGTGGCAAGAAAAGTTGTAAAATAGGGCAAAACTCACCTGACAAATTTTTCACTTAGCAGCATAAATTTTGAGCTCAGTTGTGGTTGTAAGTTGAGGACTACCTGTATTGTATTACTAATTTTAAGTGGAAAAGTTTTGACAAAGAGAAAGTGAGGAAATTAAGATATGGAATTATACCAGAGTATGAAATCAGGTCAATGGATAACTCTTAAGAATTGGCACAAAGGGTCCATAATAATATGATTTTGGCACCCATCTTCAATGAAGCCTCTTTATCTCTGACCTAATGCAGAAATCACCCAACTGTTACACATTAGTGGTCCAATAAATATAATAATACAATGCATCTGTGATCATACAGTATGATGCTGTCATTTTCAATACTAATGCACTATTTGCCCAAAAATGTCATATGGGTATAAATATTTTACATACTTCTAAAAATAAAATACTACTCTTCCGAACACAGGTTTCTCAAAAAAGGTATGCTCTTTGCATTTGAAAATATTGTCCTATGGGTTGAGAGAAATTTTATATTGTATAAATATTTTGGGATCATGTGCTGATTAATCTCCTTTTTAATTTTAATTTTAATTCTTACTGAGTACAAATTGTAGCAGTTAAAACATTTTACACCAAGCTATTCAAGAAAAGCTGTATACTTGAAAAGAAAGTTAATTATGCAAACTAAAAGAGAACAAAAAGTCAAAACATTTGAAGTGTGACTAAAAAGGGGAAAAGACACAGTAATGCAAAAATATTCTACTGATATTCAGTAGTGAAAATAGCATAATGATTTTACAAACCAAATATACAAATCAATTCAATTTTTAAATAATAATAAAAAAGACTATTCTGAATAATATCAGTCAATTTTACTTTTTCATCCACAAAGAGCCAATTCAAAGTCAGCTTGAACAATCAGATCTGCATACATCCTTCCGCAAATACACAAACATTGATTTGGTTATAGTCATGGTTGTTTCTCAAAAGACCCAATATAATATAGTATGTCTAAAGTTTTTCAAAAATTTGAAAAAGTAATTTAATAGCATTTTTAAATCTTAGCTTGCTCCCAAGAATCTGGCAAGAAGACATATCACCATAGTAATAATATTTAATCCAAAAGGAAATATCAGTAGACATGACCTGGGCGTATGCAGTAGTGAGTTCCTTTAGATTTCTTAAATCTCCAAAGTCAAATAACCAACTTCTTTCAAATGCACATTTGAGGAGCCCAATAAAATCCTCCCCCCCTTTTTCTTTTGTTATTAGTAGTGTTGTGTCTCTTCTCCTCCTTCATGTCAGTTCAGTTTCACTAATCTCTCCTGCCTTGTTTACATTCCCCCTCAAATATAGTAATGATTGTACAAATTCACATCACAAATCCTAAATCTATTGGATGAGACAAAATGCTTGGCTTTTTCCAGGCTTCTGGAGATCCTGCATTATTAGGATGTCATCATCAGGAATTAAACGGTTATATTTTTTTCTAGATAAACTTATATTCAGTTTATCTAGACTAGACAACCACCTGTCTAATATGGTATAGGTTCTCCTGCTTGAGCAGGAGGCTGGAATAGAAGACCTCCAAGGTCCCTTCCTATTCTATTCTATTCTATTCTATTCTATTCTATTCTATTCTATTCTATTCTATTCTATTCTATTCTATTCATTTTACTTTCCCATTCCTTATAAAGTATTTTCTGTAATCCATCCATAATTTCATCTTCTTGCCTCTCCCTACAGTTGGAATCTAGTTTCAAATGACAGGGTCTTCACCCATGTTTCCACTATATTTGTGGCTAATTCACTTGTGCTTATTACAAAATAGTAATAAAATAAAATAAATGTATTTTTGGATTGTAAGGAAACATTGAAATGATATGAATTAATGCTATCTGAATAATGCTTTAATCCCATGTTCTCTGTGAGATCAAAGCAGTTAGACTAGTTCATTTCTTTTATAAAACTCATAAGAAATATGCTAAACAAAAATCAAAATTTGAAACCATTGATTTTGATTTTGTAATGTAATAAACTTCAGATCTCTTTTCCGAATTTCTTGCATAATATCCAGTATCTTTTTTCATTAAGAAATTGATAATAGTGGACTGTTATCAGAATGTCTGAGGCTGCTGAAACTTCCAGACTGTAAAAGGCAAGTAAGATTTGCTTTTACTTTTACTTAGCTATTTTGATAAATTATATTCCTTTTATAGTCTTTGAAATGCTATTCCATTGTCAGGTATATTCCCTCCCCATCAAGAAGAGAGGAAGGGAGGCAGGGAGGGAGGGAGGGAAGGAAGGAAGGAAGGAAGGAAGGAAGAGTCCCACCAATTTTAAATAACAGTTATTTCAAAATATTGATTTCTCATGAAAATAAAAATTTTAATTTCTTGCCATTATTATTCAGGGGGAATTGTTTAGCAGGTTTTTTCCAATCTTGTGATTTTATGACTGAACCAAGGAAAATATTAACTAAAGAATCTCCAATCTCCCCATGGATGAGATTTTCATCACTGCCCAATGATGTCACAGCACTGTTGCTGTATAAACTATGTCTCCCAAGTATGTATCAAACAGAAAGAATGGAACTTAATTTATAACACTTGTAAACCACTCCAATAAATAAGTTATTGGGTGATGAGCAACAAAGTAGGAATAATGAAAAACAAAAACAAATTAAAAAGATCCTTCTTATCTACCCCTCAAATGCTTCCACTTGTCTAACCCAGGGGTCTTCAAACCTGGCAATTTTAAGACTTGTGGACTTGAACTCCCAGTATTCCTCAGCCAGCTGAGGAATTCTGGGAGATGAAGTCCACAAGTCTTAAAGTTGCCAAGTTTGAAGACCTCTGCTCTAACCCTTTGGAGTTGTAATTTGGTGAGTTTCTGCTTTTACTCAGATGGCATACAGTATTTGCTCAGATACCTCAATCTGTATTTGTTTTTTATGCCATTCTGAACATTTCTACCGCATTTCTGTAACCATTCCAATTCAATATGATGGAAAAGAAATTGCTTTCATTTTTTTTCTCCCAGTGGCAAAGGAGAGTTTGGTCAACTTGTGATGGATAATTTGCAGGGTTCTTGGGCTTACTTTAATTATAATATAGCCAACGGCTGTGTGAGAATGTCCTAGGATCTACAACACTGCAGCTGTGAATACAATGAACAGTATCCAACAGGTTTCTTCCTTCACTGATTTTTCACTTATGTATGATTTTTTAAAAAGCCTGTATACTACAAAGCAAAATGCCAGCCTGCAGCACCATCTTTATTTTCAAGAACATTTATGGGATGCAGAAGGACCGATAGTCACTCATAGAAAATTAAGACAGAAATTATCGACGCTTACTGCTTTCTTTAGAAGTTTGTCTAACTGATCAGGAAAATAACAACCATTAGTAGAACAAATAGATATGCTTCCTGGATGCTGAATTTAATGGAAATTATGATATTGGTTGTCATGTTGATGCATTTATTCTCATTGTGTTATTTTGTCATTGTTTACTTTATTGTTGTATTATTTTACTTCTGTTTACACACCTTTCATTTTTCCTCTTTTTTATTTTTGTAAGCTGCCGAGAATATCTTCAGGATGATAGGTGGCAAATAAATTTAACAGATAATAAATAAGATAGGAAGCATTCTGGGAAATCAGTGGTATTTTATGGGTGGAAAAGCTTCTGCATAGGAAATCCTGGGGAAACTGAATGATGTCTCTGGACTTATATCAATTGGTATTATCACGATTGCTTGAGTTTTGAATTGCATCTGTTATAAGAATACATTATTACTATTAATAGACTGATTACAAAATTATAATTTTCCTTGGTGAAAATTCCAAGTAGTTTTGGAAGGGTTTTTTTTTTAAAAAAAACATAGCTGCTCTCCTGAGAATAGAGTGTTTATTGAATCCTGACAATGATAGAGGGTTTTTTTTCTACATAATTCAGAGCTACATTTTTTGTGTGTATATATGTGTGTTTGTATGTGTGTGGCAAACATATGCCAGCAAAGCAAAGGCTAAGAGCAAGAAAGAATTGGAAATTCTGAGACTGTAAGAATAAATGTATATAAAGCCAGAATTGGGAAAACAACCACAGACAGAAAATACTGCCTCTTCAACAAAGATAAAGGAGCAGTAGCTCACCTGGTTATCTGCAACAAGAAGTTTGCACAGACTGACTACAAATAACTGCATGACAAAATAGCATCAATGGTGGATAGGAAGATCTGCAAAAAAACACCATTGGCCTGAGAAAACAAGAACTGGTGGCACCATAAAATAGAAAAAAAATCATAGAAAATGAAGAAATGAAAGTGCTCTGGCACTTTCAAGCCAACAAGCATCTACAACACAACACCCCAGATTTAACTACTGTTTATAAGAAAGCCAAAAAATCTGGATAGTGGACTTTGCAATACCTGAACTCAACAGAATATAAGGTTAAGAACTGGAGAAAACCACAAATTACAAAAACCTGTAAATAAAAGTAGAACAACTGTTGCAAAAAAAGGAAATGATTTATTTATTTATTTATTTATTTATTTAAATTTATATCCCGCCCTTCTCCTTGCGGACTCAGGGCAGCTAACAATCAGGTAAAAATACAAAAATAACACTACAAGTTTAAAAATTAGTTAAAAGGGAAATATTTGAATTTGGTCAAATTAAAATATAATTAAAACCCCCTCTAAAAGTTTCCCCTAGGCCAGTCCCGCAAGCTGGAATAACCATGTCTTAAGGGTGCGGCGGAAGGAAGGGAGATCAGGGATCACCCTGATCTCTGGGGGCAGTTCGTTCCAGAGGGTGGGAGCTCCCACAGAGAAGGCCCTCCCCCTTGGGGTCGCCAGCCGGCACTGTCTGGCTGACAGCACCCTGAGGAGACCCACTCTGTGGGAGCGTACAGGTCGATGGGGGGTAATCTGCAGCAGGAGGCGGTCTCGAAGATATCCTGGTCCGATGCCATGGAGCGCTTTAAAGATGATGGTCAGCACCTTGAAGCGCACCCGGAAGGCCACCGGCAGCCAATGCAGCTCGCGCAGTAGCGGTGTTACATGGGAGCGACGAGTCCCTCCCAACACCGCCCGTGCGGCCGCATTTTGGACTAGCTGGAGCCTCCGGGTGCTCCTCAAGGGGAGCCCCATGTAGAGAGCATTGCAGTAGTCCAGGCGGGAGGTGACAAGGGCATGAGTGACTGTGCGTAGGGCGTCCCGGTCCAGAAAAGGTCGCAACTGGTGAATCA
>NW_015386707.1:1104505-1145204 GCF_001527695.2 Protobothrops mucrosquamatus
ACAGCCGTGGATCCAGGAGGACACCCAAGTTGCGTACCCGATCCGAGGGAGCCAGAGTTTCGCCCCCTATAGTCAGCGATGGAATCAGCTGATTATGCCGAGGCGCCGGTAACCACAGCCACTCGGTCTTGGACGGGTTGAGCCTGAGTCTGTTCCTCCCCATCCAGACCCTCACGGCCTCCAGACACCGGGTCATCACGTCAAGGGCATCATTGGGGTGGCCCGGGGTGGATATGTACAACTGAGTATCATCAGCATACTGATGGAAATCCACCCCAAAGCCACGAATGATCTCCCTTTAATAATAACAGACCCTTAGATACCATCCCAAATATCTGGATCACCAATCAAACACTATCAGCATTGACAAAATCACTATCAGTCAATAGCAACAGAAGCTTTACTTGGACTAGTTAACATGCTGGACAATATCTTAATACCATCAAACAAATCTACCTATCCCAGGTCCTTGGGAAGGACCCAATAGCTAGATCTATGTATCAAATTCAATCTAAACACCTGGCTGAATGTGTAACAAAAATAATAAATAACAGTATAAAATATTCAATTTCTTTCTCTTGTTTACAACAAGCTGAGCCAAATTAACTTATTTAATGCCTTTGGTTTTTAAATTTGCATCACCATGATCAAAATGGAATTTGGCATGTACATAATATGCTGACAAGATTTATGGAAAGCATTTATAAAGAATTTGAAGCATTGAACCTTGTGATCGCTTTTCTGCTAGATTTTAACGTACTTATGAAAAAGAAGATTGATAAAATTAAATGTTCTCAGTCATTTCAATTAAACCTATAATTTATTTTTTTCAGTTACCTGTTAGTTGTATGATTTGAAATATGCCCCCTCCCTTCTCTCAAAATCGCTGCAGTATAACGTGTTAGAAGACTGAGATTGACCTGGATTTTGATAGTGATAATCTACTATATAAAAACACTTGTTTTACATTTTCTGTGCTATTCATTAAGAGCTGTATAGAAACAATTAGAATGCCAAGGAATCCCAAACAGAAACTTTTAACACAGATTCCTTGCATGGCTCTTGGTCTAGAATTTGCATTCTATTTTCTGCATTGTTTCTGTTCCATATTAAAGTTTCTTCTAACCCATAGGTGTTTTGTTAGATGTTATTTTAGATTAGTAGAGATTATCTGATTGCTGGGTAGACTGTATTAATATAATGAAACACTGCTACCTAAATCTTGATTATCCAAATCCTCTTGTTAATCTAAATTACCAAGTGTCCTCACAAGAACCTCTACCCTTCATTATAATCACTCTGCTACTTGTTTGAAGAATACAGTATCCAGGAATTTGGAATATCCTTTGGGCATATCTTTCCTCAAAATTTCATCTGAAACCTTTTTTGTACAAAATGCTTGGTATTATGTGGACTAGCAAAGCAGAATTTCTGATAGGACTCTTGACTAATATTGATTGAACAGATGACTGAGAAACTTTTAAAACTGACTTCTTGATATAATGCTTTATTGCTGCAACATTTTTTTCTCATTTTTTCATGCTTAAAACGTGCTTTCTTTTCTTAACCCACAGTACTTTGATTTCTGTTCATAGTATTATAGTAATTACAGAAAACCCAAATTTAACAGATTGAGGCTGTGTGTTAGAGCTAGGTTGTTCATGAGTCTACTTTTGTGGAACTACATTGGATTATTTAGTTGGCTGTGAGATTTATATATTATTTCTACATGGATTACTTGCCACTCAGAGTTGTGTAGCTAAGATGGCAGGCATATAAAAGTTATAAATAACTAAATAACTAGAAGGAGGAAGAGGACAAAGAAGGGATGTGTGTTAAAGCTGAATATTAATGAAATAATTGATGAGATTTTTCAAGACCCCAAACAAATTTTGAATCTGTTCTCCCTGCTATTCTTGAGAGAGTGGTGATGGGAAAAATGAGTGGTGTTAGAAATTAGGCAGTGAATGCATAGTTAAAATAATGTTGGCCATATCTTTGCTGTCCCATCTGTCCCTCACAAATTTGTTCATATGAGCTCCATTATTATCTGAAATTCAATCTAAATTTGGATCTTTCCTCCAAATCCAAAATTTACAAAAGTGAAGTTTGTTAAATGAAAGTATCAGTATACAATAAATGTTGAACCGTACTTTCTCTCTCTAGATATTTAGTATACTGCACTATGCCAGAGAAATGTCAAGTGATCACTGAACTGTGTAGATGAAAGTTGGAAAATATTATTAACATTGTATGGGAGTGTGAAGTGGGGGACTACTTACAAATTATTGTTTAATCTGTGGAGGAGGATTTGACTTATTAAAAAAAATATTGGAATCTCACCAGGCAATATAAATGACCCTTCCCATCTCCCTATTTTACCCAAAACAATTCTTTTAATTCTTTAGATTGAAAGATATTGGATCGAAGACATCCATTATGTTTACTTGGTGCATTCACCCATAATATTAAGACATGGTTTATTTTAATCATGTTTGTTGAATAAGACCCAATGATTAGTTCACTCAACTATGGCAAAACCAAATAAACAACATTACAGCTTAGGATGATAAGGGGATTTATGGTAGAGAAAAGATTTTAAACTTAGCAGTATAAGGGTGAATAACCATGCTACTACATTATGTTAACAAGTTTTACATTTAAATGAAGGCTAACATAATCTTATTAAAATAAAGTGAGAGACTTTACTTGTCAGCATTTAGTGCACTGTGACATTATTTGTGTCAGTGAACACCCAGTACAAAACAATTCTTTTATATATAAAGTGTTGAAAATGCTTTCAAGAATTAATGGGGCTCCATAAAATGTTTCCAAAAGGTTAGTATTTATGGTTACATAAGTTGTGAAAGAAACCCATTAAAACTAATTCAAAGGAATAAGAGAAGCAAATTGGAATACACAGGAACAAAAAGAGATCATTCTTTAAATGTGTTATTGTTTACACCCAAAAAGACCAGTTATGGCTAATAACTCCCCAAGAAAATCCAAAGGGAAATAATATATATGCAACCGAATGAGTCTTTAATAAGCTGGATGTAAGTAATTCTCTTCCAAATAATTGCTCTAGCACTGCATAAATGGTACTGGATAAATTAGATAGTGTTCAAATAAAAGTGCTTAGAATGAGATCTAAATTAGAAAACCTGAACATGTGAAGACAAATTAATAAAGGAGATCTAGAAACCGATCTTACAAGTTTCTGAGTCCTAAGAAATACTAAATTCTTAAAATGAATGACCACTACAAATTGCAGTTTTTGAAATGCAGGTAAAAAGCCTGCTAATAGGCTGCTGGGGCCACAAACTAAAAATAATAATAATAGAGCTACTCAAAATTACCCTAAAAGAGTAAAATATTTTCTTTGCACTACTCTCCAACAGTACAGATTCTTTCAATTTATTGAAGAAATGTATTTTTGCAAACTTGGAAGAAATAATGCAAAAATTATGACAAAAAGTGTTATTTTATACAATTGTATGTATAAAAATACATATATTCATTGGGACAGTCACCTTTCCCCAAATTTTTTAACACTTAAAAATGGATAGGCCTATTTACCAATACATAAATGCACTTGTACTGCTCATGTGAAGAGTATTTTCCATAATATTATCTTCAGGTACAGTTTCAAAATATGTTACAGGTGTCATGTTTTAGTCCTGTTGTCAGACATTATTACAATCTTTTAAGAGGGAGTAGGCACTAAACTTTTAGAGTACTATAAATAATATAACTATTTTTCAAAAATATTTTGTTTTCCCAAAATAAATGAGGACACAAAACCTGTGTCGAAATTGGAAGTACACAAATATTAAATATATTTACATATGGGTAGGGATGGGTTCATGTCTCTTTAAATTCAATAGATTTGTTTGTATTAGCATTATAATCTGCATATCAGTGTGTAAGATATATATTCAGATCAAGAATTCACAAAGATCATTTTTTTTCAAGTATTGTCAGTGAAGAATTACTATGCCTGAATGAAAACTGTAGCACAGGATTTCATATTATTTTAATTTTAGAGCTACAATTCTGAACCATAAAGAGGGGAAATCTTTCATTAGAAATAAAATGATGCCTTAAAATGATTTTTGTATTTTAAAAAGCTAGTTGATTTTCTAATACTCTTTGTATTAGTCATATTTATCTTTTTGCACTTTTGCATTTTTAATTCTAATTTATTGTAATTCATGTCTATTCTTCTTTGTTGATTTCCCCCCAAGATTCTCTTTTGACCCTACCCAAAACGTGGTCTGTCCCACATTCAAAACTTTCCATTAACCTTGTATAGATCAAAACTCAATTTTCATCATAATAGAACTTGTTTTCCCCCGATTTGCATTAATTCATTTACTATGTGTTTGTATAAATAGATTCATGTTAAAACTATATATTTAAAAGAGACATTTTTCTAAGCAAATCTTAGCAATCACTATCTGCATTATTCCTGGGTCTTCTAATGTCATGATAATATTTTCTCTACCCTTGTTACTCTCCTGCCTATTAGTTGCATTATCCAATGTAATATTATTCCCTAAAATCATCTTCATTTAAAATGTAATAGAATTTGGCAGAAGCTGGAGTAAAATGCTTTATAAAACCGAGAGTGCTTCCAAAATTGTCAAGAAAGAATTGGAAAGACTGTGTGCTGAAGATGAATGGAGGTTTTTCCATTACTAAAAGAAAAATGATGGTGAAAGTAAAGGTAAAATTGGAGAAAAAGGAATTGAGTGGAGAAAATTTCAAGGGAGTTCAGTGTCTAATGAAACCAAGAATACTGCAAAGGACTGAGCAGAACGACTCCTATTTTGTCTTTGACACAATTGGCAGAAGATAAAGACTGAGGGCAAAAGTTGCCAATCTTCCTTTCGATGAAAGATACACCATTGAAATGTCTGCTGTGGGTCACTTTAGAGTGTGGAGTGGGAAGGACTGAGTTCCTATTTGAGGAGGACTGGGTGCCATCTGTCATCTGTTTCTGGTCACTGCATCTTTTCTATAAAATAACCAGGGTACTTCTTGCTAAGATTCTCTGCCGAGATTAAAGACTTAAAGAGGGGTGATAGTAGGCATCGGAAAGTGGGGAATGACACTAAAAGGATTAATACTTGGGAAGGGTTTTGGAAGATTATTAGGTAGGATGTGTGGATAAGGTCTTGGGTGAGATTTTGGGTTATTACATAAACCCAAAGGGCCAGTTAGAATGGTGGTATTGACTTGGCATGGACAGGTATGGACATTTTGGTATGTTGGAGGTGGTGATTTATGTGAAGATGATGTAAGGGATGATGGCTTTGAGTGAAATTATGTTACCTATCTTTATGCATATGATGGGAGAATAAGATAGGAATTTTTGTCATTATGGACAAGAGAATCTATTGTAAAAAAAAAGATAAGATATTAAAGGGGAAGTGTAATTGACAATCTGATATAGCTTTTTTCTACTAGCCCCTTTGCTTCCTTCTTGAATTTGAGAGATAAGAGTGCTGGTGATATTGGTCTCAACTTGTTACTGGTAAAGGTGCATTTTTTGTGCAAAAAACCAGAAATATTCATCCATTCAAAAAGTGGATACGTAGTATACTTCAGGGTTATATTACAAATGTGTGGCTGAGGGAAGGGAGGCAATGTAGCTCCCTCAGAGATCTGACCTCCCAGTTTTCCTCTTGCTGTAAATCAAGATGCTATTGTTGTTTATGTTATTGTAAAGCAACAACATAAGAGAAGTTGGTAATGGTGATTTTTTTTTTTTACAGCAGGGACCGGACAGACAATGTCCTATGTAATGTTATCTGGTATTCATTCTGATTTATGGACTCTGAGGAAAAAAGTGTGGTCTTTATAGCACAAACTCCATAGTTCCCTAGCTCTTTGAGATTGCCAGGGTGGGTGTGAATTCATGGGTCTGAAAAGCTTTCCATGACTCTTTGATGGAAAGGTCAGTCCTGGCTTCCTTTAAAGAGTTAATATTTAAGTGGGAGAACAGCTACCCCACTAAGTATGGACATTACCTTAGTAGTGATTCATCTCTTCTTCCAATGTAATAATATAATAACAAAATAACAGAGTTGGAAGGGATCTTAGAGGTCTTCTAGTCCATCCCCCTGCTCAGACAGAAACCTCTATACCATTTCAGACAAATGGTTGTCCAATCTCTTCTTAAAAATCTCCAGTGTTGGAGCATTCACAACTTGTGGAGGCAGGTTGTTCCACTGATTAATTTTTCTAACTGTCAGGAAATTTCTCCTTAGTTCTAGGTTGCTTCTTTCCTTGATTAGTTTCCATCTATTGCTTCTTGTTTTGCCTTCAGGTGTTTTGGAGAATAGATTGAGCCCCTCTTCTTTGTGGCAACCCTTGAGATTTTGGAACACTGCTATCATGTCACCCCTAGTCCTTCTCTTTATTAAACTAGACATAGTCAGTTCCAGCAACCATTCTTTATATTCTTCAGTCCCCTAATCGTTGCTTTAAGACTGTTTTTGTAATGTCCTGTACCTCTATGAAGGCAATATGGAAATGCTAACTTGAGTTTTTAACACATCATGCAGAACTCATTGTGGGCTATAGGTGTACACATATCCTATATATCATAACTTCTCATATAGAATAAACACTATTTAACACAAACAATAGTACACTTTTTTTTAAATCTTCATCTTCATCTGTAACAATCTTTATCTTGTTACAACTAGGGAGACTTTTCATTTGCTCTCATTGTATTGCCCCTTATCTAAAGTTCAGAGAAAAGCAACTAAGATGATCAAAGGCCTGGAAATTAAAACATACGAAGAACGGCTGCAGGACTTGAGTTTGGCTAGTCTAAAGAAAAGAAGAAATAGGGGTGACATGATAGCAGTATTCCAGTATTTGAGGGGCTGCTACAAAGAAGAGGGGGTCAAATTATTCTCCAAAGCACCAGAGGGCAGGACAAGAAACAAAGATTGGAAACTAACCAAAGAGAGAAGCAACCTGGAATTAAGGAGAAACTTCCTGACAGTGAGGACAATTAACCAGTGGAACAGCTTGCCTTCAGAAATCATGGGCGCTCCATCACTGGAGGTTTTTAAGAAGAAACTGGACAGTCACTTGTCTGAGATGGTATAGGTTCTCCTGCTTGAGCAGGGTGCTAGACTAGAAGATCTCCAAGGTCCCTTCCAGCTCTATTCTGCTCTGCTCTGCTCTGCTCTGCTCTGCTCTGCTCTGCTCTGCTCTGCTATGCTATGCTATGCTATGCTATGCTATGCTATGCTATATATAAAATTCCAAAGCTCCATTTATTGTTTCGATGGTTTATGTTGTCACAAGAGTTTTCATATTGCTTGGCTTGCCTTCTGCATCATGCTTTTGTCTTTGGAAGTAGGAAAAAGCTGGATAGCCAGGTTGTAACTTTCCAATTTATGAAATAAAGTCAATGCAGAAAATAAAGAGAATGTATCAGCTAAGAATTTCAGGAGTGACTACTAGCTCCAGTTTAATAACTTGAAACATGAAAAATGGAGCATAGAGTTGATTTATTATTGTTCATATGTCAGGTAAAGTATGCATATGCCATTGTGTCATGCATACGATTCACAGCATCTTCCTAACATGTTTAATACCACATTGGCTTTGATTACAATTACACCCCCCCACACACACACACCATAGCCCATTTTCAGACTCTTTAAACAGAGAGGGAGAATTGCTTTCTTCATTTATTACTGAAAGGCACTGTTGTATTTGTCTCAGCAGCTTTAGCTCTTTGGAAAACAGACCTGTCAGTTCCTTCAGGAGCAGCTCATGGAAACAAAAGCCAATGAGAAAAACAGAATCTTATGTTCCTTCAGAGAAGAAGGAAATAAATGTCAGGCTTATCCTGGAGATATGTAGTGCAAAGCCAATTCAATTGGAAAATTATTTACCTTAACAGAAGGCAGCTAATGAGTTTGTGTGCATCGCTCCAAATTTGGCAAATCAGACCCTAACTACGTTGTTGTTTTCTTTATGTGTTATAAATTCCCACAGATTTTTTGTGAGGCAAGATAAAGTGTTTTAAGCAAATAAGTGCATATAAAATGTTCTTGATTTATTTACAAATCAGGAGGAGTTGGCACCATTTTGGGAGCAATAGATTTCAGTCAGTAGAAAAAGTTCAGTGATGAGGTTCTGCGAAACATACATTTTATTTGAGGTTTTTGTGGTTATGTTAGAGATGTCTGGTTATGAATAGATAAAAACAAAGCATTTTGCAAAAATCCTCAATTTCCAGAAAAGACAGGACTTTTGTGGTTATAGGTGATGAAGCTACTTATTGTAGCACTTTTAAAGCATATGGTCAGATGTCAAGGTTTTAGCCATGGCTCTTTCTACCTTGTCTACAGACTATTAGGAACATTGGTCACAACTGCAGGTTATGAAACAATTTTCATCAAAGGAGATAACACATTACTGTTAATATTTTTATCCTCAATGGGATGCTATTGCTATATTACATTTAGTGCCCAGAATCTTTCAGAGATATTTGTCTGCAAAGGCTACGTGAACTTATGTAAGTTTAGAACTCTCGTTACAATTGGGACTATATTTTACAGGTGATCCCTGGTTCTGTAAACATTACTTATGCTTTTTAGATGTAGATTTCCCAGCCACACGCTTTAGATCACCCTGCTCAATGCTGAGAGTACAGGGGCCAAGAAGGTAGGCCTGGCCCATTCAGAGACAGAATTTATGATCATCAATGCCTTTTGCGGGCATTTGAATACCCTCAACAAGAACAATCTTTGAACAGGCTTTTGATGCTTAAGAAAATAAACTTCCTTAAGTTTCATTAAATTTCTTATCTTCCTAGCTCTGAATCAGCTATGCAATTTATGAATTTATGTGAAACAACCTTGTATAAATATGTACGAATTCACACACACATACATATACACAGCCACACAAAGGGTGAGAACATTTCCTAGATAATTAATGCACATATTTCCACTTTTCTATAAGCCATATCTTCATAGAAAAGGAATTTTCCCATAGGTAAGCCTTTGTGTGTCTCTGTGTGTGTTCATATATGTTGATGACACTCATTGTACATCTCTACCTCAGCTGCCAATGTGAAACTGCCAAAGTTTTATGCCAATGTCTGGAGTAAGGTTGCCTTGCCTTCTCAAATTATATTTGAAATCAGGGATCCTCCTGGACCTAGAATTCCTTTTGGAAGAATAGATAGCAGCTATGACCAGAAGGGCTTTTGCACAACTCTGTCTTATATACCAGTTGTGACTATTCCTAGATCAGGTGGCTTTGCTTACCATCACTAACTATGTAGTCACTTACAGTAGTGTGATTGCCACACACTGTACATGGGGTTGTTGAAAACTATTCAGAAGATTCAGATTAGCCCAGGATATCATAGCATGAGTAGTTATGGGCAGGGCTATTTTTCTCATAGAACGCCCAGAATGGAGTTCCGGCATCTTTTTTGGATGGAACCTTATAGGGTAGTATGACGTGTGTGAGTTCCGGCACCTTTTTTTTTTTTTTTTTTTTAGAAAAAAAGCACTGGTTATGGGTGTCTCTTATTATGGCTTTATAACATCATTATTCCATCAGCTACCATGGCTCCTAATAGGCTTTTAGATGCAACTTAACATCCATGTTATCACCTATAAAGTCCTACATGGCAAAGAACTGGGTTGTCTGAGAGACCCCACTTTCCAGCATGTAAGACACACTCTGAGTGCCTTCATTGAAACAATGTTATTTTCTGGGATCCAGGGGATGCCTGTGTGTGTAGGAAAAGGGTGCTCCAGGAAATAATTGGTATGGTTGGTTCCAACTCAACTAGCCTTTAGAAAGGTGGTTGAGACATGGGTTTTGTCAGTCTTTGGAGACAGGTTGGGCTGAGTCTCCAAGTAAATGACTTGTAGAAGTTTTCAGTTACATTTATTATTTTATTATTTTAATCTGCTATTTGGTATTAATTGTTGTTTTCTTTTTTTTCTATTTTTATGTGCTTCTTAGAATCATGTATTTATTTATGCTAGGTGGTCATCTAAATGCTTAAGGAAATACATATATTAAGTAACATATAAATAAATAAAATGTCTTTTATGGTCATTTTATGATGATTTATGATCATTTTATGATGATTTATGATCATTTTATGATGATGTATTTCCTTTTCTTATTCAGTCATCTGAAAATATAAATTCAGAAATTGTCTATGGAGATTCTCAGTCATCCAGGTCATAGTTATCCCAAAGGTGCTTTTTTATGAGGCAACTGGACTTTCTTGTTTTTCTTTGAAGACATTTTGCTTCTCATCCAAGAAGCTTCTTCAGCTCTGACTAGATGGCAGGGGAATAGAAGGATTTATACTCCTTGCAGACAGCTGGTCATCACTCCCCAAAATCCACAAAGAGGGAACACCACTCAAACTAATTTTCAGCAGCATCAACTCTGTCACCTACAACATTCCAAACAACTAACTACCTTAGTAGCTCTTCTAGTTAGCAACATCACCCATCACATCAACAATTCACAGGATTTTGCCAGCAAGGTTTGTAAACTAAAACTGGGCCTGGATGAGAGCATGGTTTCTTATGATGTGACTTCCTTCTTCACCTGCATTCCGACAATTAAAACTGTCATGGTAGTGAAGAAACAACTGCTACAAGAAAAGCACTTTAGGTGACAGAACCAATCTCAGCCCAGACCACATATGTGCCATGCTGAACCTCTGCCTCACCACTACTTATTTTAAACACAATGAAGGTTTCTATAGACATAAACACAGCTACACCATGGGTTCACCTGTGTCCCCCATTGTGGCCAATCTCTACATAGAAGAGGTAGAAACCAAAGCCCTAAACTCCTTCACAGGAATTCCATCCACTCACTGGTATAGGTATGTGGATGATACTTGAGTCAAGATCAAAACACAGGAATTGGAAGCATTCACCAAACACATCAACTCAGTGGGCAGATACATCACATTCACACGGGAAGAGGTTAAGGAAAATAGTCTGGCCTTCCTGGATTGTGCAGTACACATTAAGGAAGAAAGAAGCCTTAACACTAAAGTTTACAGAAAACCCCCACACAGAGATCAATATTTACATTTTGATTCTCACCATCCCCTGGAGCACAAAATAGGAGTTATCAGAACCCTACACCACCGAGCTGAAGGTCTGCCTACCAGCAAAGATGGGAAAGAAAACAAACTAAAACACATCAAGGAAGTCCTCAGAATATGTGGCTATCCGAAGTGGGCCTTCATCAAATCTTTCAAAGATAGCAAAGTCCATATTTTGGACAGAGAGGACTGCTGGTTTGAAAGAGGGGTCAAAGAAGCCATCTATGTCAAAACTGAACAGCCCTCTCTCAACAGAGGGGGAGGGATATGACATCATCTATCTCCAGTCTACAACACAGTCCTTAGAGCACTTCAAAGAAGGCTCCACACCCATTTGCACTACTCAGGTGACCCTGAGGTCACAGATAAACCTCCAAGTGGTCTCAATGACTCTCTAAAAATGCAAATGACCAGCTGTCTGCAAGGAATATAAATCGTTCCATTCCCCACCATCCAGTCAGAGCTGAAAAAGCTTCTTGAATGAAAAGCAAAATGTCTTCAAAGAAAAACAAGAAAGTCCATTTGCCTCATGAAAAAGCACCTTTGGGACAATTCAGAAATTATTTCTGCACAACATTTGCAGTCTTTGTTCTGCTTTTCCTATTTCTGGCATGTTGTGTCTAGCAATTTATTAAATTGTTTCTAAACCTTTGTCAATTTTTGTGCAATACATAATTTTTCCCCTCCAAAAATCTTAGATCGGTCTTGATAGTTTTCAACAGGGACTTCTCCAATCATGACAGAGGTCAAGCAATTCTTTGAACAAAATTTACTATAGGCTTTTAGATCCCTTCTTTTATGCATAAAATTCTCTTGTCTTTAAAATTCTTAATTTACATTTTACTTTTACCCTTCTAAGAGTAGCATCCAAGGTAGCATCCATTCCTCCCAATTCTCATCACTTTGAGTTTTACTTTACATTTTATTTCAAAGGAAAACTTCAGAGACATCTTAATTGGGGGTGGTATTCTCTTTAGTTACAAGTACACAAGAGGTCAATCTCTTATTTCTTCAGGCATTTATTAAATTTTCTCTGCTTCCACTGCTTTACTCTTCCTTTGCTTTAATTTCAAATTTAAGAAACTAGTTTTATTTATTTTTCAGAAAGATCATTACTGTCACCACTATGGAAAAGTCTGTCCTTAAGATTTTTTTTTTTTTGAAAAAATATATATAAAGAAATTGATTATCCAGGTTCTCTATCCACAGATTTGATGGTGAATTTCAGGAGGCCATTTGTACCCAGCTCCCTAGACTAACAACCAAGCTCAGAGAGCACCAAGGATCCCTCATTTCCACCTTAAGCTACAAATGTTCTCTTTTATTGGTCCCTAGTCTATAGCTATACAATTATTATTAACTCTGTGAGTGCAAAACAACAACAACAATATTGCATATAAACAATTCCATGCTGAAAATACAGAAATGAATTCAGGACAGAAAGAATAAGAGAAACACCTTATTTCTCTTATACATCTAAAGTAAGTTCATCCTAGAAGGATATCTGGCAGAAGGACTTGCTGGACTGTTAACATTGTGATTAGACCAAGCAGCAGAGAGATTAAAATACTTTGCTGCCTGTCTTGCACATTTCCAAAGCACCACTTTCTGAAGACAGAAAGAATGGAGATGAGGAAAGAGTGAATTTATAACACCTCTAGAATATGAGTTATATGTAGTCAAGTAATAGTAACCAGTACTGGACCTCCCTGTTTCAATCCTAATAGCTTTTTTCACCTCAAAAATCTTTTATGATAAATAAAGCAAGTAGGTTTGTATTTTACTTCCCTGCTCCTCATTCAATTGTTTTTCCTCCAAGGAAAGAAGGATCTTGGGTAGCTATAAAAAAAAGCCATATGACATTCTCTAAAGCATCTTCTTCTGTTCTTCCTGCTTTTCCCTCCCCCAGCTTTTGGACTCAGTTAAGAAACACCAGGGCTGTGATTATATAAGCAATATATGATTGACACATGCGGATAGAAAGAGTGAAAAGGCAGAAGAAATGTAAAAGCTTGAATACTCATTTGCTTAAATTTTCTTGACCACACAGATAAGATGGGGTGGAAAGAAGCTTTTTATCACTGTGTCTACATAAAGTCCATTTGAGTTATATTATCCCCCTCTATTTGACTGGATGCATGTGAAATACAGATAAAGATTTTCTCAGGGCATAAGACTATATCCCAATGTCAGCCAAGTGTCGAAGTGTCATTTCTTCTTCAATCTGTGATTCCCATGGCTCTAAATTGATCCTCTTATTAAACACATGCACGCACGCACACACACACACACACAATCAAATTTAAAACTCTCCATTCATCACATTTGTGTGTGCATATTAGTATGCACTGCTTCTACTCTGAAGACTTTGGTCCATCTGCCTGCGATTCCTAAAAGCAGCCTCAGCATGAATTTATTTATTGATTTATTTATTGATTTCAGTATCTCATGATGTTATGGGTGGCAATGGAAATTGTTTTATAGTTTTTCATAGGAATTTTTTTTCCAAAGAAGGGATTATTTTGTATTTTCCACTGTTACCCAAGAAATAGAAGAACATCTATCATTTAGAAATGGGTAGTATGGAGAAGAGCCAATGTTGTTTTAGAGTTTGGGCTCTGTTTCAAATAATTTTGCTAACGTTCTGGCAAATTATGGATCTATAGATAGAAGAGGAATTTTTTTTCCTATCTACAGAAAGCTTCTAATCCAGGGGTGTCAAACTCAATTTCATTGAGGTCCGCATCAGCATTGCGGTTGGGTGGGTGTGGCCAGAGTGGGTGCAGCCTACTGGGTGGGCGTGGATGGAGTGGGTGTGGCCTACTGAGTGGGCACGGCCAGTTCTACATCATTCATGTCAAGGGGGCCTATGGGGGCCTGGGCAGGAGTGGGACAGATCTGAGGGTCTCTGGCAGAAGGGGGTGGGACCGGGGCAAGTGCCAAGATGGCCACCACAAAATTGTACATTGGCTCCCGGCTGGCCTAAGCCAGGGCCAAGGCAGCGGGGGGCCGTTCCTTCACTGTTTCCAGGATGGCTTTGTGGGCCACATGAAACCACTTTGCGGGCCGCATCTGGACCCCGGGCCTTGTGTTTGACATGTCTGTTCTAATTCATAGTTCAATAGAGTATTATGATTAGACAAAATGCAACTCCTGTTCACATACTTACACCCAGTGGTGGGATTCAAATACCTGAACAACTGATTCTCTGAATGGACGCTACTTCTGGATGTCCATTCTGAGCCGGGGAGGCCTCCCAGGTCCAGAAATTGGCATCCACCAGAGGTGCGTGGATGCCAATTCCGGAAGTCCGTGCACTTCCAGTGGGCCATTCTAGGCTGGGAGGCCTCCCCAGCTCAGAACAGATTTCAATTCTGGGCCTTGTGAAAAAGGACTAGGGCATCAGCCGGTTCGTCAGTCAACAAAAAATTAGCTACCAGTTCTACTGAACTGGTGCAAACCGGCTGAATCCCATCACTGCTTACACCCATACATTTGCAAGTTATTTTCCTCCCATTTAATTAATAGGGGCTTCTGAGACAGAAATTAAAGTCCAGTCTACTCATTAATTCTGATCAACTATCAAACCACCATGAAGTACAGATTGTACTTCCATGCTTTAATGTAAACAAGAAATACAACATAAGAGAGGAAGTGCTCAGGAAGTATTGTGGGGTGGGACTTCACTGTGTTATGTTTGAATCTAAATGGTCAGGATAGCAATTAATAATAAAATATTCAATGTGAAAGAATTGTGTTTGCATTGTGCAAACAGTTCCTAAAATATATGCACCATCATCTTTAAATTATTTCATGTAAATCACCTGGTGAACTCCATTATACAGAGGCCTACAAATACTGTAAATCAGTCAATAAATGGGCATTTCAAATTTATTTTCTCAGTTGCTCCAAGTAAAGCTGACCTCATGAATTAAACAATTTTTTTTTAAAAAGATGAAGTGATTTGTTGACAACTAAAGCTTAGAAAAGAAAGGATTGCCTAGCAAACCCAGTAAAAACAAATCTATAAAATATATATTCATGAACAGTTTTGCAATAATTTGATTATGGATGTATGAATTGGTAAATGTACTCATTTATGACAGCAGTTTTAAAGCATTGCTTGAAAATAAGTCTCAGTGAACACAATGGGATTTACTTTGGAGTAGCCATGACTTAAATTGTCTTGTGATTAAAAATAAGCTAAGTAGCAGTCAGGTTTCACAGCTAAAAGATACTACTCATTAATTGATCAATTAATCTCTCAAGCAATGCTTATTTTAGTCTTGTGTTATCTGTTTGCAATTTACAGATCAAGAAAGAAGGGGCACTTGTGAAAGGTAGAGCATTATGTCCTTGATTAATAATAGAAAACCTGGTTATGAGTTATTTCCAAAGAAAACAAGACTGCATATATTGAGCAGTTTCTCAGAGAATAGCAACATTCCCAGTTTCTGCTATTCAAGGACAAATAAGAACTGTTCAAGGACTAATAAGTATCCCTCCAATTCTCTCTGTTTATTACAGGGCAGATGGACACTGAAAATGAATATGAGGATGTTGGTGACAAGATTAAAGGAAAGTGTTTGATAGTGAATGAGTATTCCTGTGAGAGAAAAAAAAGTCTGAGCAAAGATTATTATGCAAACTTTGTAACTGTAATGGAAGGAACATTTATTTGGAAATTTATTTATTTATTTGTTGATTTTTTTTCCCATCTACTTTTTTTGTCAGTTGAGTCTGGTCAATATATTGTGAAGTATGAAAAGTCAGTGACTCTTAAACCACACTTCCAGTAAACAAGCTACAACATGATACTGTATTTTTTTTCTATATAATGCTTGCGGCCTCAGATACAAACATGCAAGGGAATAACCTTTACTGAAAATTTGAAAGAACAAACTATGATATGACTCCTTACTTAATTTTAGGAAATGCAAATTATTATGGTTGGTTGCATTATTATTTAAATGTATATGCTTCTTGACTCTCAATGACTCTGGGCAGTTTACAGATGATTTCAAACATAAAACAAAAAACAAGACACTAAAAAAAAGAAACAAAAAAGGCAGAATAATGGTGGAAACAAAAGAAAACAACCTATTAAAAGGAGACTTAAGTCATCCTCACCAAAGGACTGGGTGAAGCTTCTTCAGCACACCCATAGATTGGAGGACATTTGGATCTTGGGGTAACCTCAATTCTGATGGTGAAAGACTTCATTCTGGGGTCCCCATTGATGGCATTGCTTAATTGAAGGAACCTGGGAGTGGGTCAATCTTGCCAGATGGAATATGGCACAATGGGGATACTTTGGGAGATAGATGGTTCTTCAAGTAGCAAGACCCTAGATCATGTAAAATTTTATAGGTCACAACCAGTATCTTGAATTGCACCCAGAAGCAAGCTGGCAAACAGTGCAGCTTGCAAACCTGAGGTGTTATACTGTATGTTCATAATTGAGGTATGTCCATCACTGCTTATGCTGTTGCATTTTGTACCAGTTGAAACTTCTGGCATTTCAAGGGCAGCCCATGTAGATTACATTGAAGTAATCAATCTCTGAAGTGACTACTGTATTTAGGGCTTGAATCTTCCTCATTTAGTAGGTGCTGTGATACCAGGAAAACACCCAAAGTTCTTGTGCATCAAATTCAAGATCAGAGATTAGATATCCCCCAATCCAAGCAACCCAAACACTTGTTGCTACTCAGGCTTAGTAGAACTGAGTCAGATCCTCCTCATCCAAACTCATGTAGCCTCCAGGCTTTTGGGCAGACTCTCATCATTTTGAGAGTGGATCACTTATTGATCCAACCAGTTTGTTGGATCTCTCTCTTTCATTCCCTCTCACACCTACTTGCCTCCTATCTACAGTATCTGATGTGCCTGATATTTGTTTCAGAGATCATATCAAAAATAGGTGGATTAAGTTATTTGCCAGGCTATCAGAAATTATATTGTTTGTGTATTAAAGAGGTTTCAGAAGGATAAAAACTATTCATTTTAATTTATTGCTAACTGGATAAGCCAGAGGAGGGCACACTTATGGGAAAGAGAGAAAAAGAAGAAGAGAGAAAGATGAATTAAGTCAACCTGAATTAACTGTAATGCAACATTTTGGTCAAAATATCAATAGCCATCAGATTTACATAATGTTCTATAGTGCTTTATAGCACTCTCTTGTGCTATATTGCCCCCAACAATCTGGGCCTTCATTTTATTGATCTCGGAAGGATGGAAGGCTAAGTCAACCATGAGTCCCTTAAAATCAAACTCCAGGCTGTGGGCTGAGTTAGCCTGTTATACTACATATATTCTAACCAGGCATCATTGATTGATGTTCTGGATTGGTGGCATTGGATTAACCTTAAAATTAGTTTGAAGCAATGCTTTGTATCAAGATGGTGAACACACACACACACACACACACACATGAGATTTTGAAGCTTCTTGACAAAAAAAGCCATTGGCTGGACAGTGTAGTAGTTAGAGTGTCATCTTTGATGCAGGAGACTGGATTCAAATCCTGGCTAGTACCTATCATACCAGTAGAGGTCCTTGGGCAAAGTCCCTCTAATGCTTCACCTGCCTGTCTCAAATATGAGAGTGACAAAAAACTAGGAGAATCATGCCCGCTTGATGTCCCCAGATCAATAAGATCTGGCTCAGGTGTTGGGGAACCAGGACTATTTGATGATAACTTGGCTACTGGACCAAACTATGCATGAATAAGACAGAAAAACCTGGAATTGATGGAATGCTACTACAATAGTAGATTAAATGAGACGAGATATAAATGAGAGGGAATTATGGATGGACAGAAGACCTGCATCTACATTAACTGAGAAACAGCTAGTTATTCAATACTTAAACACAGTAAAGAGAAAGATGCTCTCATAACTTGAGATAATAATAATGATAATAATAATGATAATAATGATAATGATAATAATGATGATAATAACAATAATAACAATAATAGCAATAATAGCAATAATAACACTACTAAAGTAATATAATAATTTTTATTATAATAATAATAAAGTTGGAAGGGTCCTTGGAGGTCATCTAGTCCAACCCCCTGCTCAGGCAGGAAACCCTATACCATTTCAGACAAATGGATGTCCAGTGTCTTCTTAAAAGTGTTGGAGCATTCACCGCTTCTGGAGGCAGGTTGTTCCACTGGTTAATTGTTCTAACTGCCAGGAAGTTTCTCCTTAGTTCTAGGTTGCTTCTCTCCTTGATTAGTTTTAAAGTAAGGATTCTCCTTCAACTTGGTCATTGTTTATTATTAGGTGGGAGGGTCATAGCTTCTGGATTCACAAACTCTCATTGGTAAGCCTTAAAATGTCATGAAGTACCATGAATAAATGCCCAGATTTTGACAATCTCCAAGTCTGTACCATATATAATTGTTTGGGGCAGGTTTTTTGGAGATGGAGGGGCAGAGGGAAACACTATCATTGAGATTTTTCTCTCTTTTCTCTCTTTGTATACAATAGAATAGAACTAGAAGGGACCTTGGAGGTCTTCTAGGCCAGCCCACTGCTTAAGCAGGAGAACCTATACCATCTCAGACAAGTGATTGTCTAGCCTCTTTTTAAAGATCTTCAGTGATGGAGAGCCCACAATTTCTGGGGGCAAGATATTCCACTGGTTAATTGTCCTCACTGTCAGGAAGTTTCTTCTTAATTCCAGGTTGCTTTTCTCTTTGATCAGTTTCCATTGTTTCTTGTCCTGTCCTCTAGTGCTTTGTTGAATAATGTGACCCCCTTTTCTTTGTGGCAGCCCCTCAAATACTGGAATACTGCTATCATGTCTCCCCTATTTCTTTTTTTCTTTAGACTAGCCAAACCCAAGTCCTGCAGCCGTTCTTCATATGTTTTAGTCTCCAGGCCTTCGATCATCTTAGTTGCTCTTCTCTGAATGTTTTTCAAACTCTCAACATCTTTTTTGTGATATGGTGACCAAAATTGGCTGCAGTATTCCAGGTGTGGTCTTACTGTGATTTTATAAAGTGGTACTAATACCTTTAAACATTCTCATGCTCAACAAGCTGACAGCATCACCCTTAATTGTAGCTGGTCTGAGATGTCTGCCAATGTTACTTAGCTAACTTATGCTATTTCATCTCAGACAGGGATATAGGAAAGGATTGAACACATGGATGGAGAAGAAGACAATACACTTCAAAAGGAATTACCCGCATATATACAGTCTGATCAGGTGATAGATGCTACTGTGCAGACAGGAGAATGACACTAAAAGAACAAAAAAGGCAAGGTAAAGGAAGACTGTAGTATTTCAGTATTTAAGGTATTAAGTAGCACATATTGAATGCATTGCAATTTATGCTGATGTTAATCTGAGCTCCAGAATTTTCATGGAGATATCTTTTTAATGCTGATTTATAGAGACATCAATTGTTGATGCAACACATTTATTATCTGTGGGTAATACCAGAAATATGTATTTTTTCATATGGCTATAATTTAGGTTTCCTTTATTGATTTCAGTCTTGCCATGTTTGGATATGCTATTTTCCTCAATCTTATACTGTACATATATTGTCCTTTCCAGTTTCAAGTTCCCCATGTACTGAATAATGCAAGGCAAAGAAGCAAGCAAAGTGTGTTCATTTCATGTTAGTTATTTGTCATCATTGCAGAGTACAAAAAATTAGGGCAATGGCCACAAGCACATAAATTGATTGTATCTGTGATAAGGAAACAAAAACATTCTTTGCTCATCCCTCCTAGGAACCCCCATTACCCCAATGAATCAATGCAATAGGAATTGAGGGAGGCTGCATTAGATGGATTAATATTTTAATCTTTTTTCAGGTATTATCTTACATAAACCCAATACCATGTGAAAGAAGAGGCTACCAAGATAGCTTACTTTTAAATCTTGCATGTGAGAAATCACATCCCCTGCTATCCATGTACAGAATATAAACATCCAGAAAGAGAAGATCTTAGAGTACATTAGTATTGATACAAGAATCTTTCTTGATAGATATTATTATGCAAGCTGATGGTAAGAGTTGGATAACATGAAAGGGTAGTATAATGGTTCATGGGAATGACATTGGGAGGTAATAGAAAAAAAAAAACAGACTAGGCAGTGGTTAGGTAAGAGGAAGCTAAGCCTGTAGAAGGAATGGGGTTTTGGCAAATAGAAGGGACACTCCCTAGTTTTTTGGTTTGAAAAGATGAAAGGTCAGACTTTCAAGATTCTGCTAATTTTACCATACTATAAAGATAGTGTTAGGTCTTCTGGATGTGCTGCTTCTCTGGTCTATCGTATAAGGCTGACAGGTAGAAAGGCACCATGGGAAATGCATTCTTCCTTCTGTGTTGTGGTTCATACTTTTCATAATGCCTGAAGAGGGACTTTGTTTTCCATACTTTGAACAATAGCATTAGCTTCCTATACCTCATGCAGATCAATTTCTCCATCTACTGCAAAGCTGGCAGAAAACAATTACTTTGCCTTTGTTAGAAGCACTTCAATATTTAGAAAAACCCTCATAATTCATATCCTTCCCTCACTCTACCTGCACAGTGTTTGTCAAACAGCCTGCTTGAAGCTTTCAAAGTAACACATTAAATCTTGCAAGTCGAAACTATAATATGAACAATGCATAAATCCATAGGATACAATATTGGACTGAGCCATTGATCCACAGCATTCTGTATTCTGTCTCCAGAAGTGATCAATATCTAACACCTCAGGAAAAAAAGGAAAAGAAAATCAACCATTTTCATAATGAAACCAGCCAATCTTCTATTTTGTAAGTGAGGAATTTTATGGAAATTTCCTTTTCCTTCTTGCAATTAACATAAAGAAGTCTTTTTTTTTGTATAAATAATATTGGCAATCATTGTTAGTTCTTCTGAGAAATTCAAAAGCAGCATTTAAATAATTTTCTTCAATGAATTGCAAAAATAGCATATGTTTTTTTGCCATCACCTTTTGATTGAAAAGGCAGTCTTAAAACCTGCTATGCTTACTAATAGCTAATGTTAGCACATTGTTGCAGAAATTTGTTTATTTTTATTGATTCTCAAAATAAGAACTATTGCAACCACCATTGCTGTAATAAGAGATGGCCTTCTCCCATCTTCAGGAAATATTTATGGAAGGTACCCTAACAGCAATAGAAAAAAAGAGAGATGCCTTCAAATGATAAATTTGGGGACAGTTACTAAGGGTGCAACGAACTGCAGGAAAAATCAGTTTGTGAGTGTCAGACCAAATAAATCCAGACTTTTCATCTGATGAAATGATCAGAAAGCAGAAACTTTCTATAAATGGATGTTGGGCTAAAGAAAAGATCTTGCTTGAAAAGGATGAAGGAAATAGAAGAGAAATACAGTAGATGAGGTGAGTAGATGGAATCAAAGAAATGTCTGGGGTATCCTAGGAAGAACTTTAATTTTATACCAAAGATAAACAGAGAATGAACATTTGTCTACATGATCACCAGCAGTCATATGTAATTTGAAGGCTGTTTGATAGACAACATTCTATACTATGTTGCTGTAATTTCGGTCTCAAGGTTGAATGGCTAAGATGCTTGCTAACCTCTGTATCTGCTCAACTTAGCAATCACTCAGACCTTGTCAGAATGATCTGTCCCCATTCTGGCCCTTCAAGGTTATCAATAGTGTAGATAATACAAAATATAATAAAAATGAAAGATGGGAAAAAGAAATTGAGAAGAATATTGACTCAGTCAAAATGTATGATACCATTAAGCATCAAATATGATTAAAGTAAAAAAGAAAGAAAAAAGTTAAAAAAAAAATCAGAACTCAAGGATACCATGAAGCACCTAATTTTGGTTTAAGCATCTGATGGGTCTCCATGAAAGCTGGTTACTCATTCTAGTGAAATGTTACATATTGGAAAAGCAGATGGATGGACTATTGGTAGAACATTTTAATAATAAAAGATAAGAGATAATTACAGAGACATTATTTGCTTGACAACAATGTTTAAACTGGTCATTGGTATATTAGCAAACAGAACAGAACACAATACTTTATTTGGCCAAGTGTGATTAGACACGGAAGGAATGTGTCACACAAGAAATATGTTATTGGGTTATATATTAAAAAATCATCGTGTTCACCTGAACAAAAAGGTAATTACTGCATTATACAAAGAAAGACAACAACAACAAAAGATTACTGAGTCTTAAAATGGTATTTAAAAATTCCAAGAAAAGAGACAACTTACAAATGGCATGAGTTTATTCTCCTGCATATAGCTGGAAACAGAAATTTTGGAAAATATTTGGCATTAGTGAAAACATCCAGAATTTTATGAAAACAGAAACAAAACAGTTAGAAATTGCAAAACAACTTTGATAGTAAATATTGAAGAAACTGTAAATGTAAACAGCAGAAGAAGAATTCTCCAAAGGTATATTTTGTCTCCATTTTTTTTAGCATCTCAATGGTATCCTTCACTCATGTCCTGAATAAAATTAGGAGAGGAATTCTGGGAATTAGTCTAAGAATTGTAAAACCAAAGCAGAAAAATATTTAACTTGTTATACATGGATGATTTGAAGCTGTATCTATTTATTTATTAGACATGTAGGCTACCCATGTTCCCTGAAGGTGATTAGGAGGCTAACAATTGATAATTCTTTTTTTAAAAAAATTGAAATTGAAATTGAATCTTTTATTAACACTTTAAGGATTTATAGTGAAGACATGAAAACTGAATTTGTATATGACAAATTTGCAAAGCCTGGCATAAATAAAAGCTATTGTAGGAGAGTCTGCAGAAGAAACAACAACAATCTAGAAGAGATACATTATTATCTTTTCCAGAGCACAGGTTTTATTAAAAAAAACATAAACCTTTGTTATTTAAAAATGGTGTTATCAGATTCCTTCTGACATAAAGCAAAATTGAGCAAAATTATAGGGTACAATTTGAAAATTGAACCTCATTAGCACTTCGCCCACAGAAGAAAGATATACATCTTAGACATACTCAAATCAGATAACACATTGCATGGTGAAGCTAAAAAGAAATCCAGTTCAGAATATTTAAAGCAAGTGTGGAAAAATCTATATTAATATTTAAATGGGGAAAATATAATGAAAACTATAAACCCATGGTTAATACCACTGATGAAATTTACTTCTGGTACAATAAACTGGACACAGTTTGGAATTGGACAATTGGGATTAGAGAATCTGAAAATTGATGACAGTGTATGATGCATGACTATGTGAAGTGATGTTGATTGAATTAAATTGAAGCCATGGTTTACTGCAGATGAAACTGTGAAAAAGGAAAATGTGAATTAAATGATTATATCAAGGCAAGTAGAGAGAAAATGCTAATCCCAATTTGCAGGGAAAATGTTTGGAAAGGAGCAGAAACAAAATATGGCTACAAAAGTAAACTGTTAAAAATCATTTAAAAAATTGGAGAAGTAAAGCATAACATGGCCAATATGCAAAACAAACTGAAAATAAAGTGGACAAGACAAAGAATTGGCAATGGTTGCCCTCTGGAGAAACAGAAAGCTTAAATTTTGCTGCTCAAGAACAAGTATTGCAAACAATTGTGATAAAATTAAGTAGCAAACAAGTGTGAATACAGACTTTGTAAAGAAAAAGATGAAACCATGGATTGCATGATTAGTAGCTATAATACATTTTTTCAGATTAATAATAAAGAACTTTATAATATGGTAGGCATAATGATCCATTAGCATGTGTGCAAACTATAATTTCCAGGTATTCTGAATGTAGCATGATCACAAAATTGAGAAAATGGTGAAAAATCTATTAATTTTTATGATATTTTTATACTCAAACTGATGGCTTTCTATCACAGAACACAACAGATATAGCAGTAATTGAAAAGAATATTTATTTTTGTCAGCGTAGCAATTCCTGAGATAGGGAAATTGAGAAAAAAGAATTGGGAAAAATTACAAAACAGAAAGGTGTAAATATCAAAATAGGTAAACCCTGGAAAAGATCTTGCAAAGTCATATTTATAGTTATTGGTTCATTCGGTGAAAAAAACCCCATTTTTTTTAATAAGAAGAAAATATGGGGATACCAACTGCTGTTTTAAAAAAAAAAAAAAATCTCTAGGCCAGAAGCTGACAAATAAGAAGTTCCCATAGTAAGATTATTGTAGGAGCAGTTCCTCTTTAATTAAGCGAAAAGAATTCTACTCACCTATTCAGGAGATTTGTGATTTATATTCAGTTTTGCTTTCAAATACTTTATAGTGCAAACAGAATTATATTAGCTGTGTCTTTGAAATGAAACATCAGAAAAATAATGTGATCTACTTTCACTGAGTTGTTCCAACTGTGAACAGGAGATTTTATTGTGAAAGATCTATCAAACTTATTTATCATAGAAAAATAAAAAAAATTGGTTGCCTATCTTTCTTCTACTGCTTTCTGGTTTTATTTAGTTGAATGATAGGAAACAGTTCAAGCTATGCATGAGTGATGTATTCTCTTCACCGTTGCAAAATTACATTGGAATATTTGGTGACTTTCAAGGGATTCAAGCAAAATTTAAATGCTTTGGATGAAGGTGGATTTATATTTAGAGATAAGGAGGCTAAGGTTATATTATTAAAAACAGTTCAAGAGCTGTGCACCTTATATATTTTGGGCACAATGCCTCATGAGAATCATGCTGTTTATGTATGAAACATTCATGACACATTATTAGTGTGTCATAGATATAAATTATCTAAAATAAACAAATAATAAATAATTTCATGAAACTTTATGAAACATCCAAAACACGGTTAACGTGCTTCCCTACTTTTCCTTTTTTACAAAATAGTCCAGTCACTTCCAATTGCCCCCTTAATCTAAGTTTTCCCCACTACTAGAATCAGATATTTAGGCTGGATATCTTAACTGAATACATACTCAGTGTACAGTTTAATCCATATTTAGACTAAAGTAGAATATAAACATTTCTAAATGGATTAAAAATGGACTCCATCAGACTTTTTAGAAAAATGTAGAGTATGGACTGGCAGAGTATTCATGATCATATAAAACCTCCATATTTTAGAATTTAGCAATGTAGTCAAGTACATAAAATATATATTTTAGGGGGAAAAGTTATAGATAAAGCAACAGCCCTCAAAAAAGGCATAACCCCCCTCATATTTTGGAATTGTGCTGAAAAATGGACAAGAATATTTATGTAAAGTACATACCCTGCTTGATCTGCAAGCAGTCTTTACAAACTATAATTCTAATGGCAAATCCACCCCTGGATTTTTGTTCGGTATTCAAGATACTTGATACAATGGAAAGAACTTATATGGCTGAGGATTGAACTTTTGAGTAAAGGCCTTGGGGGTAAGGGGGGAGAGAAAGAATACTCAGAGAATTCCAAGAATCCCAATGCTTGATTTAACTGCTTAGACTCTATTTTAAATGATGCCACCTCTCCTCAGTATTAATCATCTGCTGGTGGCTTCAGTGATTTAACTGCTTAGATGCATTTAGATACAAGACATTTAGATGCAAGACACTGTGGATAAGTAGAGTTTTTTAGACTCTGTTTCAAATATGCTCCCTCTCCACATCTCAGCGTTAGCCATTTGCTGGTGGCTTCAGTGAAAGGAGCTGACTTGTTCTGGTAGCCAGGGCTTCACACACTCCTGGTGTGAAACAGCAAGATGGCTGGCTCCAAGCTATTTCTTTGTGGTAGAGCACTGACCAGAGGTTGCATCAGTACTAGGGCTACCAAATCTTAGCTGAAAAATTCAGGTTAAGGGCTAGATGGCAACTGAAGAATTAGAGCTGTTTTTTCTCAATCTTAGCAGCTGATTAGTGAATTCTGGGAACTGAAGTCCACAAGTCTTGAAGTTGCTTAGATTGAGAAACATTGAATTAGAGTTTTCTACATTTCTCCCTATTCCTCCTGACACACAGTAATTTTAGTCAGAAAATTCAACATGGTAATCATATGCCACATTAACATCCTCTCTCCTAAGAGAAATGCCCTAATTGCTTAAAATTTGAAAAAACTGCTGTGATATATTTTTTTTCTGAGATTAAATAATGCTGATGGATCATGAAGTAATAGCTGGTGATTCACATTTCTTTTTGAAAGTACTGTTGAAAGAAAAATCAGGTCCAGTTCCAAACTGGGAGTAAATAAAATGGAGGCTAAGATACTGGAAATAGAATGGAGGCTAGCTGCTTAGGAAAGAAGGTTTAATGGTGAGCAGAACCAACAAGAGCAGGCAGTTCTGGGACAGCTGACAAAATGGAGTTGAGAGTGGGTGGGTTTTTATACATTCTTTGGGGCTTTGTGTTTGAAATGCCTGTGGTGAAATGTACTTTGACCTGTGCTTGAGTCTGCCCTTTTGGTATTCTAATTATTGTTGCCTGACTCCCATTGTAGCTTGGAGGTTATACCCTGTCCTTGGAGCTGGGTGGAGAATGCAGATATTAGGAGTCTTTGTTTTAGGAGTCCCATCAGCTACAGTCTTCTGTGGGAGGCTGTGGCTGAAGATCTTTTGCCTATGAATAGGGTGGCCCCAGTCTCTCTGAATGGATTAAAAAAATCTCCACTTCTAAAAATTGGCCTCTTAAGGTTTTCCTTCAGGAAGGGAGACTGGGGCTGTTTCTGCCTTTGTTAAGATTTTTCTCTCCATTTCTCCTTCAGGGGAAATATTCTATCCTGCCTCTTTTAATATTCTCCAAAACATTTCATTCTTTGGGGGTGGGTGGGTGCTGACTTCCTACAGTACTTAAAAACATCCAGGCATCAAACAGTTTTGGTAATGTATGGTCCAAAGTATTAGAGGGTACCATAAAACATATTTTCAGGACAAATGGGAAGGTTGAGGAGCAGGCAGTGAATCCAGCCCTCCTAATTCCATTGATAGAAGAAGTCACTACAGCAGAAAAAATAAACAGGATTTCACACTGATTAAATCAATGCACAGATGCACACTGGCCTATCATACAACAAAAATGTGCAAAAAACAGAGCTAAAATGTGTTTGTGCAACAGCCCAAATAAAATCTTGATTTAAAAGAAAAAAGCAAGAAAAATGATGACTGTTAAAACATTTTCAAGTTTTCAGAAGTAAGATCAGATTCATGAAAAAAAAAATCATAAACCTTTGTAATTAAGATTTGTTTACGATCTTTCGTAGCAGACGATAGAAATCTAAAGATAGTTTACTTTACTAATTTTGTAATTTTGCTGAGTTTTGAAACTAAAGAAGTTGTATTGCACATACATTGTTTCATCAGCTTTATTCTTTTTATGTATTCTACTTTAATTATTTGTAAATTAAATATTAACTTTTCTCTGTTATTAGTGATAACATAAGTTTTTGTGTTTCTTTATAATGCTACATAATGTATTCTGGTTCATGGATGAGTGTAGATAGCAAAAATTGCAACCAAACAAAAATGCAGTGGCCTATCGAGGCTTCAGTTGTGTGTTTTGAACATTGCATTTAATATATCTACACTGAAAACAAAAGCTTAAAAGATTAAGATGCCAAAAAGTTGCACTGGCTGCCTCTTAATTACTCATCATTGTCTTTCTCTTGACATATCTAGCTGTAAACAGTAGAACTAGTAAATATTCCTAATGGGGATATTGCTATTTCTGTCATGATATGTGGATAGTTATTACAGTAACATGATGCATTGAAAGCAATATTTCGAAATAGGGTAGCAGCTGTGTATGCACACACATGTGGAGACAGCCAGGAGCAATTTTTTGACTTGGAAAACAATATAGCTACTTTAAAAAAGCTTTCGCAAAACATATTTCTGACTCAAATTGCTATTTGGCACTAACCCATAAGGGAGCTTTCTCTCTGATAGCATCTATTCTCCAACCTTGCATTCAGGAACTAACAAAGTTTATTAAAATTATGTATGCATATACAATATGTATGTATGTATTTTTTGGGGAAAAACATATTGATCTATTTTTTTATAACTACTGTAAAATCTTTGCTATCTTTGTTTTATTATGATAAATGGCATACTACATAATTCTTTTTGCAGTTTTATTTAACTATTCATTTGTCATGGACATCAGGTTCAATGAATGGGATGCGTCATTGTCCAAACTAAGACACCTCAGTGATTTAGGAGCCCTGGTGGCGCAATGGCTAGAATGCAGTATTCTGCCCACAGTGAGGGGTTTGATCTTGATGGAGCTCAAGGTTGATTAGCCTTTCCTCCTTCCAAGGTTGGTAAAATGAGAACCTAGATTGTTGGGGGGAGGGGGTCAATATACTGACATTGTAAACTGTAAAGTACTATGGGGCAGGATATAAGTCTAAGTGCTATTGCTATATAATGATGTAGCTGGGAATTGGAGTAATAAACAATAATTGAAAGATTATTCATAGAAATTAGTGTAGCTGTATTTGTAATTTTTGTTTCCCCCCCCACTGGGTTAATATTATAGTTTAAATCACCTATTTTATAATGTTGGCTAAATCAGACAGGTGGGATTGTAATGTATAAATCAGATTTGATATTTTGGCAGCACACTTAATTTTGACTTGCTTTGAGGTCTAACTCAGAAAGATATGTATGTGTGTGTGTGTGTGTGTTTGTGTGTGTGTGTGTATACATACTGTATATTTCTTCTTCCCATATTTGGGCTGACAGAGTGCATCAAAAAACACTCAAGACATATCTCCTCCCCTGTCTCTTCCCTCCCTGATACAGCTGACAAAGTGAGAAAGAGCCTGTGGCCTAGGGGTCAACACAGCTGCCTAAGTGCAAGCAGCCCGGGTTCGAATCTCAGAAGGGTATGGCTGGCTGATGAGAGCTAATTAGCTTGAAATAGCTATACCAGTCTCCCTTTAACTCTTTGTTAGCAATCTAAAAATTTAGTGTATATATATATACACTAAAAAGAAAAAAGCATTCATCCTCTTCCCCTGTCTCTTGTAGCTAACAAAGTGAGAAAGAGCCTGTGGCCTAGTGGCTAACATCTCTGCTTAACATGCAGACAGCCCAGGTTCGAATCTCAGAAGGGTATGTCTGGCTGATGAAAACCAAATAAGGTTTGAAATAGCTATCCCAGTTCTCCCTTAATTCTTTGTTAGNGAGAGAGAGAGAGAGAGAGAGAGAGAGAGAGAGAGAGAGAGAGGCTTGGATAACCTGGGGTAAATGCAAACCCTGAAATAACTGCATATCATAATACATTATAATTAGAACTGTTTATTATATAATTTAGGTGATATTCCTGGTGAAACTCCAATAAGGAATTTCCTTCTTTCTCTCATAACCTTTCCTAAATACCTTGAACACCTTTCTACTTCTCATCAGCTAATTCTTCCTCAACTTCAGTGTTGCTTCACACATGTTATTCTTCAAGCAAGGATTGCATATATTAGTCAATACATGTGGCCTCTCATTCCATAGTGGATTCAGCCCCCTCTGGACTATTCTAAATCAACTGCCTCACACCTTCTGTACTGGTGTGCACAGTGTCATCATAAGGCTGGGAACTTTGGTATAAAATAAGCTTTTCAACTAGTATTCACAGCTGAAACAATATTAAGAATGAAGAATGAAGCATTTAAGAAAATGTGTATCAACACAGTCTGAAGTATTCGTGACTGCTAAATGGCCCACTGACACTTATGCTTGGGCAGGCAGTTGAACATTAGATACCCTGTGATAGTGTCATATATTCTGAGAGAGCAAATGCTGCTAGTGATGAACCAGTCTTTATTTTTTCCTGTAGCATCTTACTTTCTTTCATTTTCCTAATGAAAACCATCTGAAGTTTTGTGGCATGACTCCATGAGATGACCTAACTGCTGGCATTGGATGGTTCACTAATGCCTTTCCCCATATCCCTAGGCATCCCCAGAAAACAGATGGGCAATATGCGAAACCAACAGAAGACTGTGAAGTGGGAATCACACAACACTTTGATTACATTGTGTTGCTTTTGGTTACCAAGAAACTCTGGATGAGCTTCAAACTATCTCTCTATCAGATGGTTCATGGTGTGATTCAGCTGTCATACAGTGTGGGTCCCATTTATCACTTCTGCATTCATAACTGCCCATCAGTTCTCTTTTGCCAATACCTGTGGGAAAAAGCTATCTATATGAAGTATAATCTCTCTCTTCCTGTCTTCTTCCTCACTGTTCCATACCCATTTTCTCCTCTCCTATTGTTATAATAAAACATATTTAAAGTGCCATAAAGCTTCCTTCCTTCCTTCCTTCCTTCCTTCCTTCCTTCCTTCCTTCCTTCCTTCCTTCTTTTCTTCCTATGGCTAACTTCTAGGAAATGTTAGTAACCTTAATCATTTTTCTATTTCCTTTGGTGCAAAGATCATTCAGTATAATAACTTACCTGTTGGATTAAACCATATTTTAAATGCAGAAGAAAATGGATTTGTTGTTAGGTTTTTCTCATTGCTTAAGACATAGATAGAACTTTAATGTGCTAAAATTGTACACATATTAAATACTGGAGGGTTTAACTCATTACCATGGCAACTATTCATACTAAAATACTACTTTTTCCTGGAGCTATTTCAGTATCATTAAATCCTTGGTTATGCTTTACTGAGAGTCAGTTTGGTGTTGTGGCTAAGGCATCCAGCACGAAACCAGGGGATGGGGAGTTTGGTCCTGCCTTAGGCACAAAGCCAGTTGGGTGATCGTGGTCTAGGAAGGTGGCAATGGGAAACCATTTCTGAAAAAGCTTGCCAAGAAACCTATGGGACTTGCCAGGCTATCTCTGCGAATCAGGCACAATTAAATGAAAGAAAAAAATCCATATGTATTTCAGTTTCTAATGTACTCAATAAATGACTGAAGAAAAACCTATAGCACAATAAATAACACTATTAATTATTTTATGAAGAGAGAATCTCTAGGTTTATCTACAGCATTAGGTCTTCAAATTAAATAGGAATATATTCTATTACCAAGGTAAACTCCTTACCCTAAATCAGTGGTTCTCAACCTTTTTAATGCCGCAACCTCAACCGGTCGTAAGTCGAGGACTAAACCGGTCGTAAGTTGAGGACTAAACCGGTTGTACGTCGAGGACTACCCAACCGGTCGTAAGTCAAGGACTTTCCCTGCCCGGGAGTGCCGTGCATGCGTGGTTCCGCTCCCTGCGCCGGCCGAGGCGTAGCTGGCAAGCGGCAGAGACGGAGCAGGCTGACCACCAGCTGGCCCAGCCCAAGGGAGGTAAGGCACCCGCCAGAAAAGGGGAAAAAATGGTGGACAAAAAAAATGGCGGACAGCCTTGCTTGGCAACCCCCGTGAAATGGTTGATTGACCCCAAATGGGGTCCCGACCCACAGGTTGAGAACCACTGCCCTAAATTTTCAGCTCCATATACTAAAATGCAGAACTCTGATTTCTTAGCCTTAGTTTTCTTAGAAGAAAGTAAAGCAAAAGTTTGTTAAAAATATTTTTTTAAAGCAAGCAGCTTGATTGCATGTAAGAAGAACTGCTACCATGGCAATGAACCTGTCATTTGTTAATTTAAACTCATTATTGTATTAGAAATAAACTTACAAAGAAATGACAGTACTCAAAATGCTGGAAGAACTTAGGAACATACATTTCTAGAAAGCTTTATTCTTGGATAACATTTAAACACAACATTTAATGATATGGAATATTCTCATTTCTTAAGAAGCTTCATCCTAGCCTGCACTGCTTACTTACATGAAAAGTAAATTGAGGAAGGTCAGGAGCTAATTTTATTAAAATCAATGCAACTTGGCATAACTGATTTTGAGTGCACCATGCCTGGGAAAAAGCATGCACTGGGAGAAAATTTTGAAAATTAATGTAAAAGCACATCAAATCATATGGATGCAAAATGTATGGGAAGCTCTCTCAATACTGTAAAAATGAGTAGGTTTTTTTTAAAAAAATTACTGAATTAGTTAATGACCAAATATGCACAATTTAGAAATCAAATTAAGAATTTCTGGAATCTTTATTAACAAAGCAAAGAAAACCAATTATCTTTAAAAAAATAGATAATTTAATAGGAAGGTAAAGGGGAAAAAATCTCTACAGCATTCAGATCACCTTGAAAAACCTCCAAGTTCTTATAGATTTAATGTTCCATGCCATTCGAAAGCTATTCACTTGCTGGTGCATGTCAATCCAGGGCAAGATATGATGGGCAATTAGATTTGTTATTCATGGCAAACTAGATTTATCAAAGTACAGAGCACTCTAGAATAACAAATTTGGTGTTTAGGAAAATTGCTTAACTTGCTGCATGCATCCACAGTCTTTATATTTTTTATAAAATTGCTGTTTAATATTTTTATTACATTCTTTCTCATAATGAATAGGGTAGCATGAAAAAACTTGAGGTCCATTTTTTTTAAAAAAAATTGTTAAAAGTATTGACAGGCTATGAAGTTTTAGGAGCAAGATCTTGGATGCATATAATAAGTTGACTCACTTTCAAGAACTGTCTTATATGTTTCCATGTGAATTACAGTTTTCCTTTGTCTCCATTGGTGTGAATGTGAAAATCCATGAATATAGAATTGACATTTATAATTCTGCCTTTCTGTCAGATGGCTTATAATAAAAATGTTTAACAGAATTGTAGTAATCATCAAAAATGTGAAGCAGACCTATAGCAATCTAAATTTCAGCCAAAATGAAATGAACAATGCTGCAAAGAAAATTTAATTCGAACAGATAACACAATTGGAGGCAACATGTCTATAGCACAAGGATCATTATCAATGAAGTCATCTTCTGCATCCTATTTCCCTGACTTCTGATAGAGGAAGAGTGATCAATGTAATATTCTTATTTGAAATCAAAACAGTCTTGGATACAGAATCTTTACCCATCTTGTAATTACCCATTACAAGATCAATAGGTAATTAATGATAACAGAATAACAGAATTGGAAGGGACATTGGATGTCTTCTAGTCCAACTTCCTGTTCATGTAGGAAACCTTATACTATTTCGGACAAATGGCTGTCCAGTCTCTTAAAAACTTCCAGTGTTGGAGCATTCACTGCTTCTGGAGGCAGCTTGTTCCACTGGTTAATTGTTCTAACTATCAGGAAGTTTCTCCTTAGTTCTAGGTTGCTTCTCTCCTTGATTAGTTTCCATCCATTGCTTCTTGTCCTGCCTTCAGGCACTTTGGAAAATAGCTTGACTCCGTCTGCTTTGTGGCAGCCCTGAGATATTGGAACACTGCTATCATGTCCCTCCTCGTCCTTCTCTTCTTTAAACTAGACATACCCAATTCCAGCAACTGTTCCTTATATGTTTTAGCCTCCAGTCCCCTAATCATCTTTGTTGCTGTTCTCTGTACTCTCTCCAGAGTCTCAACATCTTTTTTACATTGTGGTTGATTATTCTCACTGTCAGGAAAATTTTTCTTAGTTCTAGGTTGAATCCCTCCTTGATTAGTTTCATCCATTGTTTCTTGTCTTGGCTTCAGGTGCTTTGGAAAGCAGATTGACCTTCTCTTCTTTGTGGCAGCCCCTCAAATATTGGAGGACTGCTATCATGTCACCCCTAGTCAGTGGTAGGATTCAAATTGTGAACAACCAGTTCTCTGTGTGGATGCCACTTCTGGAAGCCCATTCTGGGCCTGGGCAACAAAAAATTAGCTACCGGTTCTGCCGAACTGGTACGAACTGGCTGAATACCACCACTGCCCATAGTCCTTGTTTTCTCTAGACTAGCCATACCCAATTTCTGCAACCACTCTTTGTGTGTTTTAGTCTCCAGGCCCCTAATCTTCTTTGTTACTCTTCTCTTCATTCTTTCCAAAGAATGGTGTATCAGAACTGCAGTCCCCAACATATTATTGGCCAGGCTTGCTGGAATTGCTGGGAGATGTAGCTCAGCCACTTTTAAAAAGTCTTAAGCTTACTATTCCTCAATGAAGTTTTTAAACTGAATGGGAAAGTGTTATTGAAATGCAATGCAAAGGAAACAGTATTAGGATGATGTGGTTGGAACAATTCATACCATCTGATAGCTTTCTATCTGCTTCCTGGACAAACTGCAGAATATGAATTATGTTATTATTCCAATTTAAAGTTTACCTTTCTTCTCAGAAGGCTCTTACTGAAAGACAGCTTCATGTGTAGCACATTGCATAATGCAAGCCTAACAGCAAGAGTTTGATTTATCAGGGCAAGTAGAATTTGTCCATGTGGAAGAATTTTCTCTTTCCCATGATATTTGTATGAAAGTGTATATTTCAGTCTCTCTCCTATGCTCAAGTCTCTCATTCCATTCAAAAATTGATCTGAATGTAATCTCAGGCAAGTCTCAGGCAAGTCTTCAATACAACATATCACAGTATCTGATGGTTACAGTTAGGTGGGAATGTAAAAAGAACTTATAATTCTCAGTGGATAAGGCCAAGTTATTGCTTCAGTTCATGCAGTTCCAAACATATGTAAAAGTGGGAAAAATGGTAACACAAAGTGTGGTAACTAAAATAGGCAATTACGGTAAAGAAAAATAGTGAAGGAAATTGGAAAGTCAACTTACCATTTGGATATTAAGGGGAAAAGAGTGAGAGAATAGAGATCAAATGTGAATATGCACTAAAGTGCTTTTAGAATTGGCAGTCTGTCTGTTTATGGATTAATCAAATTGATATAGCTGCCCATCTCACTAAGGATTATTTTGAACAGGGAACAAGAATATATAAAAATAAAAATGTAAAAAAGTGGGTTGTACAATATAAAAACCTTTATTAATAAATATAAAAGCAAAGTTTGTACTGAAGGAATTAACAGAAAGCCATAAAGTCTATTCAGAACTACTTTTTCATTCAGCAAAAATATATGCTTAGCCATCACTTATTAGAGATGTGACAAACAAATGACCCATAATGCCTGGGAAACAAATATTTTTTTTGAAAGGGGAAAAACATTTTTTTTATTCTACCTCCATCCCAAATATGAATGAGGTTAAAAACCATTCTCTGTATAAGACATTGCATTTTGCAAGGCAGAGAAATGAAGAGAAGTCTAGCCTTGGTATCAAGGAGGTGTCTTTATATATATATTTTTAAGGCTGAATCTTCTTTTAGGATCTGCAGTTGAACATAAGATTTATTATTTAAAAGTTAGGTAGAAATGTGTCTGCCTCTTCTTTTGCTCAAGTGTCTTTTAAAAAACCAACTAATATAAAATACCAGCGGGCCCTCCTTTCTAAGAAAACCAAACCTGGAAGGCCTTATACCTCAGAAACATTTTTTCATTTGAAGTTGGTGCATGTAACATTATTAATGTAATACCCAGTGAAAGACAGATATGGATGTGGAATGAGGATATGAATATATTCCCCAAGAATAGTATGATTTTTCATGACTTAGCTCTAAGGATGATTAAGAATTTCATTCATTTCAGGGGATGGGCTTCAAAAGTAATGATGTATCCAGGTTTATGCTTTCATTGGTTTATGCTTTCATTAATGAGATTAAAAGAATTTGAGATTTTTTTTTTAAAAAAAACTGTATTGGAATAAAACCGATCATGTCCATCCATTTAACAATTAAATAAGTTTGAATTCCTGTGCATTGCATGGATTATTACACAAGCAAGAATTATCACCAAATATTCCCCAAAAGACAGCCTTAGTAACTATATCTGTTCAGTTCGACTTACATAAATGAGTTTTTCTAAATAAAAAAAAACCTAATTAAATTCTTCATGAATGAAACAAAAGAGACTTGATATACAAATAATTAAAAATAATAATGGGTAAGAAAGTCAAAGTGTCCATGTTAACCATATATAAATATCTAATGATAAGAATTAACAACTTTATCTTCTTCATTATTAACATTTAGGTATTATTATTACATTGAATTGATTTGAAACTTTGGACACTATCTGCAAAGAAGTGTGTTCCTGCTCTCATGTTACAGTCCTTCCTTAGCATGGAAATGCACTATATTGCCCATGTACCTTCTTCATAAGAATCTCTAAAGAAGAACATATATCTGGAAAACACCTTTTTTTGCAAAATGTTGAGCAATTCTAATAGTACTGGAGGAAAATAATCTTTTCATAAAAGATTTCATAAGAGAAGATAATGCATGATTATTATCCGATAATAATTATGGATTATCTTCTCTTATGAATGCTCTACAAATTCTAAGGTATAGATCTTTCAAATTATCTAATGTTTTATTTGAAAATGTTACAAATAGAACCTGGAATTTAATCCAAGTAAAATTCCAAGTTATGGTTCTTCTTGAATTATCTTTAAGTCCTAGAACCATCTCCTTCAACTTGGTGACTAACAGAATTCCCAACCATTACTTGTGCGGCGTCAGAATTTTTCAGTTAAAGTACCTATTTCTCTGAAGGACACTTAAGTTAGGGAAAGCTGACCAGGAAAAAAAAAAGAATGGCTTACACTGAGGATAAATTGAATGAACTAAGTCTGCTGAAGACTAGTTTTGTTTTATTTAAACATGAAAGTGCCAGTACAATTAGAATGTTATCCTATTTGTTGATTTTTCCCAGTAAAGACAGTCTAACTCAGTGGTTCTCAACCTTTTTAATGCCGCGACCCCCAACCGGTCGTAAGTCGAGGACTAAACCGGTCATAAGTCGAGGACTAAACCAGTCGTAAGTCGAGGACTACCCAACCGGTCGTAAGTCGAGGACTTTCCCTGCCCGGGAGCGCCGCACATGGTGGTTCCGCCCCCTGCACCGGCCGAGGCGTAGCTGGCAAGCTGCAGAGACGGAGCAGGCCGACCACCAGCTGGCCCAGCCCAAGGGAGGCAAGGCACCCACCGGAAAAGGGGGGGGAAATGGTGGACAGCCTTGCTTGGCGACCCCCGTGAAATGGTCGGTCAACCCCAAATGGGGTCCCGACCCATAGGTTGAGAACCACTGGTCTAACTGAAGTTTTCCCACTGAAGTCTTAAAAGAATGGGAATATTTTGAGATAAAAATGTCTGTACTATATTTCACTAGAAATCTCAAGAATGACAAACATAAATAAGAGCTGTAGTGGCTCAGTGGTTAGAATGCAGTAGTGCAGACTACTTCTGCTGACTGCTGGCTGCCAGCAGTTCGGCAGTTCGATTCTCACAGGCTCAAGATTGACTCAGCCTTCCATCCTTCCGAGATGGGTAAAATGAGGACCCAGATTATTGGGAGCAACATGCTGACTCTGTAAAACCACTTAGAGAAGCCTGTAAAGCACTGTGAAGCAGTATATAAGTGTAAGTGCTATTGCTATTGCTATTGGAGTTGAGTAAAGCATTTTATTCTCTCAGCTGCCCAGTGTTATATACAAGGAAAAATACTATTTGTGTTCCTTCTGAGACAATGCCAAGGAATACCGGTACATAATTCCTAAAACTGCAACCCTGCACATTCACTGAACTGATCCCATATAATCAGAAAATGCCAGAAAATGCCCAGATAACAACAAAACTCAAATAGTCATTTATGGACATCTTGGAGCAACTTTGATTCAGATAAGTATATTCAGGTTTTACAAATCCTTTGATCATACCTGAAATACCTTATTATGAACCAAAGCTTCAGATTATAATAATTACAAATTAACCAGATCAGGTAAATGTTAGTAGTGTGTGTGGGGAGGGGGAAAGGCATAGTTCAGGGATTAACCATTGATCCAAACTACTTACAGTTTATGATTTGCTAATTAAATACATCCTTATAGGAGATTTTTAGTTGCATGAAGAGATGGATATCAGTATTGGATGAATTAAAGTCACAACTTTATTTAATTTTATATTGTTCACACTTAGATAGCAGCAAAATTTAACAAAGTTCAGTTGAAGTATTTGCTTCCCATCTGGAATATTTAAGAGTGAATCGTGTGATAAATATATATCACAATCCAGAATTATTGCCTGAATGATGCAAAAGTTTAGATGTGAATTTGCAAACTGAAGTTCTTTTTAAGTAGGCAAAGTATTCTTGGTCACTAGCCAAGCTCTTCTGTACTAAGAATACAAAGAGTCACACTGGGATAGCAGTTTCTTTGAGAGTCCAGATTTGCAGTTTAGTGGCATTTCTGGGTCTCATGTTACTCCTGTAGCTTCAGTTAATTCTTGATCAGGAGCACCTTTACCATCTTCAATCAATGCAGCTTAACTCTTTGCTGAGGAAGACAGAAAGTCTACATCATTCTTAATCACTACTGCTGTGTGAAGCAGTCACATCACCTTAAATCTAATATTCAAAGCAGCAAATTGATTTCATGTGACAAATCAAATCAAATCAAATGACTTAGGATCAATACAAAGATTCAGTGGGCTTTTGCTCATGTGCAGAACAGCAATGCAAAGCATTCAGAAACATTCTCTCTACTAGTCAAGAAATTGCGCAACTACACTTTTTGAATTATTAAAGCAGCTTTTTACAAGATAAAGCTGCTGCCTGCTTTATCCTATTTATTTATTTACCTATTGAAATTATATGCTGCCACCTTCAGAAAGAATCACTGTGGCTTACAATAACATTAAACATCTATACAAATAAGTAGGAAACATTCAGAATAAGGCAAAACAAATAACATAATCATCCCTAAATTAAAATGCTCATGATAAAAACAATATCAAACCTATAACATCAAAAGACAATTAAATTATAACCAGCATCTCTATAACTATCAGATATGATTGCATAAAAAAAATCAACCAGCATTATATCAATTACCAAAGATTCCTCAGAACAATGTAGCTTTTAATGCTTTCTGGGAGGACAACATTAAGACAATATTGAAAGGTTCATTCTACAGCATTGGAACCATTACACAAAATACCTTGTCCTGGCTTTGCCCCAACCACACAAAATGCATGAATTTCAAGAATTTACTAGCAATAAATGTGTTGGATGATTTTAACTGCAGAATATAGTCCTGGATGCATCTTGGCATCTGCACAACCACCATGCTTCACTTTCTTCCCACATCTCTATCAATCTTTTCTCATTTATATTACAGCAATGTACTGTTGGAGATACCCCTAAAGAATGTTGAGAAGCTACAGCTAATGTCAAATATGTTGGCTAAATTATTTTCCAGTATAGCATTTGTCAGTCTTGTAGCTTTTTAATTTCTGAGCAAATTTGTTTTAGGGTACAATTTGTTTTTGGACATAGTTGGTCCCTGGATCCAATTAAACTTTTTTTCCCTCTTCATATGCAGCATTAAATGGTTTACGACTTGGAAAGACTGCTACCTTTCATATTAACTTGTCCATAATGTAAACCGTCTTCCAGAAGTTCTTCTATATATCCATTCATAATTGCTAATATGTTAAATCGTTCTTTTTCTATTCATAAAGCTTCTACTGGATAGATTAGAGCCTGAAATTTGTTTTAAAATTCTTAACACAGAAGGACTCAGTTGTGCCTGTTTTTGTGTGCGGGTGCTTAATCAGAAGGTTAAAAACAAAACTAACCAGCTTCCTAAGTCTCAAGGTCTTGGCATAATAAGATATAATTTAGACATTTGAAAGAGTGCCATGTTTATATATGCTGTAACTAATTGATTCCAGCCCATATGTTTGTAATGGATTTCTGGATCTATAGATTGGCTGTTATTTTTAACTCTCAAAGCCCATGTCTAGTGAAAGGAAGAGAGTGGGATTTGGATGAGGAGAAGCTACTCAAAATTTCTTTTCTCCCCATTTGAGAAAGCTGCAAATGAGAACAGTTTTTTTTTTTCTGGCCCTTGAATGCAAGTTCTCTGCCTAAGGCCTGGAATTAGTAAAGTGAGTGGAAAATATTTGCAGAAGCATCAAGGATGCCCTATTTCTTCTCAGAACTACTTTACTCAGGACGTTTTGCCTGTTTCTATTTCTGGTTGCTTGATTAGCTGCAACCTTTTGTACCCATAGCTAAGCCTCCTAGTCCATTGTTTATTCAATCAGTTCAAACCCCACTGGCAGTTAAAAGGAAGAAACAGCTGCGATCACACATTGCTCCTAGAAGCACGAAGCTGAAAACACCAGCCTGAAGATGACGAATGGGACTTCTTTGAAACGTCGCCAAGACACTTCTAATTTTATGTGGGAGAAAACCCGAATAACCAAAGACCTACATATATATATGTACTCCAGGCACTGAGTTCTTATTGGGAGTTGTCCTTCCCACATGATCCGTATCAGTGTAAGTAATAGCAGGGGATATCCTTTCTTGGAGGTTTAGCGCGGGTAAAGCCTCTACTCCCCTTCTTTTTTGTGTAATCATGTCTTCCAATTTCCTCTCTTGTCTATTAGGCTTGTTTTCTTTTCTGCTCCCTCTAGGCTGTTCTAATACACAGCGCTGTTGTCTCCCCTCCCCTTCACACCTCTCCTCTCTCTATGTTTATTGCCGTTTGTTAAGGTATTTAACCTAATCACCGTTGCACTCCCCTTTCTTTGGTTCGATGTCCGTATGTCAATCTCTTGGGGATTATCTTCTACTGATGTGGGTATTTCCCTATTTCTTGCCCATGACCGAGTGATCGTAGCTCCAATCCGCTTTCTCCCATCCTCTTTGTTGTTAGAAGTGAGG